>NW_027464687.1:120000-122500 GCF_043290135.1 Rhipicephalus microplus
TAAGCATGCATTAAAAAGATTGACAAAGAAAGTCTTATGCCTTTCATACATCACTTGTATGAGGTTAGTTTTTAGGTTGTCTGGTCCGGGGGTTACATCTTTCCTCAGATTTTTTACTATCTGCGTTACTTCAATCTCTGTAAATGGGAGGTCATCACTGGGTAAATTTCTTTCTCTCATTTCTGCTCCCGATGTCCAATTTCCTCCCTGTTTGTTATTGTTTATTGTGTCGTTGCTTGATTGTATTTGACTGTGTCCTGGCTCGTCATTTTCCATGCAGTTAGGGTATAAATTTCCTAGAATGTGTTCTATTGTTTCCTGAAGAGTCTTTGTGACTTCTCCATTTTCTTTTGTGATGCTTCTAAACATAACCTTGGTTTTCATCTTATTTCGTGCAATTTTATACGGTAGGATGAATGGATTTTTCGTAGCCTTAGTACATAGAGTTTTCCAACTGTTGTTTTTAGCCTGTTCTATCATGTTGTTATACGTGTCATGTTCTTTATAGTATTCCTTTTTGTATTGTTCTCTGATATCCCCTTTCGCCTTTTGATACCTCCTTCGTAGTGCTCTGACTCTCTTCCTTTCAATTTCTAGGTCTCTTGACCACCAAGTATTCGGTTTTTGTTTAGAAGGTTTTTTCTTTTTACTGAATTCCTTCTTAAGTTTCTCGATTTTCTCGTGTAGCGTATTCACTATTTCTTCAATACTTTCCTTCGTGTTTATTTTCCCCTGGACTTCCTCAAACCAGGGATCAATTTGCAACTTTTCCATGACTTTTGTTTGCCCTTTTAACGTTAGGCCATATTCCTCTGGAAGTTCTTCATTTTTAATAACAACTTTAATGTATCTGTGATCGCTGTGATTATAGGTTTTAAGTACTTCCCAGCTTTTAATATCCTGGTTTAGGTTTGCGTCACATATGGTGAGGTCAATCCAACCCCTCGCCCTACTTGTTTTAAATGTCGGAGGTGATTCTTTGGCATTTAATAATGTCAGGTTGTGTAATACTGTGAATTCTAATACTTTTTCACCTTTCTCATCCGTCTCCGTGCTTCCCCAAATTTGATGTTTTGAGTTGAAGTCACCCATTATTATCGTGTTAATGTCTATAAATTTCTGTAAAATGTTTCCTATTGCTGACATTGCCAGCTCGACGTTTTCATTCGGAGGACAGTAGCAGTTGATAATTACCAATTCTCTTTCACCTTTATTTATCTTGACTGCTATTAGTTTTTGTTCTATAATAATTGGGAAAGCGGTTATATTTTCTTTGTGTATTATGATGGCTGTCTTCGGGTCTTTGTTGTTGGCTATAACTTTATGCTTTAGCGGAAACCCTATGATTTTGTTGTTGAGCGAATATGGTTCTTGGAGTACAGATATGTCGAATTCTTCTTCTTGTTGAAAATTGTTTAGTGACTGATTTGCCTTAAATGCCCTGCCTAAATTTACCTGTATTATTTGTATTTCAGTGCTATTCGCCATTGTGCCTGTGTGTTGGGTACTCTTAGTTTAGTCTAGCTAGAATTTTGCCTTTCTCGGCCTGTACCTTTGTTATGTATACCGGGCATTCCCTGGACATCATAGAATGATCTGTCTCGGTGCGACCCTCAGTCTCGCAGATGTTGCAGTGCGATTCTGCTTCACATTCTCTTTGGTAGTGACCTCGTTGGCCACAGTTAATGCAGCGCTGGGGGCCATCGCAATCGGGAGCAATGTGGCCGTGCATGGCGCATCTTGTGCATCTTGGCCAAAAGATGTCGTCAAAGATCGGGCATCGTGACCAGCCGATGTTCAGTGCAGTTCGGCTTCCGATTGCTTTGTTTGCACTTCGATTTAGGGCAAGAATCACTGTCTTGCCTCTCTTGCCCGGCCATGTCTTCTTTATTGTTATGTCTTCTGGCGAGCACACCAAACGGTTTTGCCTGACGATTCGGGCTGGGAGATTGACCTCGTCAATTTCATCCTCGAGTCCAATTATTTTCTTATGGATCCTGTTCTCCTTTGGGAGCTTGGCTTCAACATTTCTCAGTTCTCTGTCCTTCTGAATGAACTGGAGAATCTTAGCTGAGTCTTCTTTTGACTTCGTCATCACGACAATTCCCTCTCTCCCTGGCCGAATTGTTGCTTCTTGGATTCCCAGGTCGAGGGGATCCACCCGCTGCCTCAGAAGCGATGCGACCTCTTTTTTCTCCATTGTTCCGGAAGATACCACCAGAGCATAGGTTGGTCGGCTCTCGGTTGCGGGAGTGTTGCTCTGTGTTGGCTCTTCCCTTTGTTCGAGTGGTTCTTCTTGTCTTCTTTTCTCCAATTCTTCGATCCTGCCTTTTTGGAACGCAATCTGTTGGGCCTGTTCCATTAACAGGTTTTTCAATTTAGCTTGTTCGGAGATTATCGCTTCAATCTGCTGGGCTACCGCCTCGTCGCCGCCCGTCAATGTAGAGATTTTAATGAGAGCCCTCATAGTGTTCTTGTCTGCTTTGGAAAGTCTAGACAA
>NW_027464687.1:127500-142500 GCF_043290135.1 Rhipicephalus microplus
CCGACGGCGGACTACGACGAGAACGCCTTAAGCTTCGCCAACGTTTCGCCAACTCGTGCGGGAGACTTTTTCCGCTTCGCGGCAAGTCGTCGCGCCGTGCTCTCCGCATCAACCGCGTACGCAGCGAACCGCAAACGTCGGGCGCAGCCTCCTCACCTCCCTGCGCTTTGCGCGCGAACGTTCCCTGTTCGCGCGGCAAAGCCTGGAGGAGGCACGGCCCCGCAGCGTGTTCGAGCGCCCGGTCTACGGGACACCCTGCTTACTTCGAGGGCAACAAGCGCAACGCAAGGCTGCGATCTCGCGCACTTTGCGCACGGCTGGAGAAGCTTTGCTGGCCGGCTTTCGCTCCTCGTGTTTACCGTGCGTTAAAGTTGCGCGTCCGTGGCTCTCGCAGCTCTTGCGCGCCCGGTCGCAGAGAGGAGTACGCAACCTCGACCGCACTTTCCCTGCAGGCTTCCTTCCGACTCGAAGTCCTGCGGCGGTCTCAACGAGGTGCCACATCCTCAATGCAGTCGGTCGCCCCCGTTTCGGTTGGGCTCTGGCACGACGGTCGCCACCGTCTCGCCCTTGAGTGGCCGCTGTTGGCGCTCGCTGTGAGGTGTTCAGCGTGCTGTCCGTGTTGCCGACGCGGTCAAAACGAGTCGACGGCTCACGTTCCCTTGTGCGCCGAAGGCTCTCTTGATATGTGATCCGACCCTCAGACAGACGAAGCCAAGGGAAGACCCAAGGCCGCAATGTGCGTTCAAAGAATCAGTGCTCAGTGTGTCCTGCAATTCACACCAAGTCTCGCAGCTGGCTGCGTTCTTCATCGACCCGAGAACCGAGTGATCCACCGCTTAGAGTCGTGAAAAAGTGTTTGTTCAATTCCGTACAGTCAAAACCAAACGTTTCTGGCACTCGGCCAAACAGTGGCCAAGAAGGGCGCTTTTCAGCGCACGCTTGGACTCCAAAACTCTGCCGCGCCTTTTTCGGCTGCCGCAAATCGAGCAAACGGTGTGTTTCGGACGGCGTTTCGCTTTCGCTACTTGCGAGTGCTTTCGTGGTCCACCCCTCTATAAATACTCGGGAGGCGTCGAAGCCGGTTCTCCAAGCCGGACCCGTAGGTATCGTTGTGTGCTCGCTCTCATTGGCCCGCCTAACCAGAAAATGCCTGCGGTACACCCATTTGGATAAGAGTGCACGCAGATGCGGGCCTCGACGGCTACACATTTCCTCGGGCGGCCGCCTCCCGGCCTCCGTGGAGCGCGGGATGCACGGTCCCATCGACAAGCCTCTCCCGTTTTTACCGTGGCGTCGCGGTTCACCACGGCAGGCGGGTCGGTCTCCTCCGCATAAAAAGGGGGACCCCCGCTTTTTGTTCCACGAAATCGCACAAGCTTTTTTCGCATCCACGGTTTGCCACCGCACACCAAAATGCCGATCCGGCTGCCTACTTTAGCCAACAGGTGGAGCCAGGCGCGCCGTACTTGCGCGGCACTTCCCACGTCCACCGAAGTCGGTGCCAAGGACCACTTTCGGCGCCGGAGCCGCGTACGAGCCTACTCGAGGCGGAAGAACGAAGCCAGCAAGGGCCTGGCCGCAAGTGCGTTCAATTGTCGGGACGTCCAAGTCCCTCGTTCTTCCGTGCTTCCTCTTTCGGCAAGTCGTTGCGGCACCTTCCCAAAGCGCGCAGACCCGCTAATCGCGACGAGCGCGACGTGGCCGTGCCGCCTTTCCCTCGGCAGCAAGCAAAACGCCTGGCAACGTCGACGCTCCCCTAACCGCGATCTCGCACCGTGTTTCGTGTGGCGAATTCAAAAGCCGGCCGGCGCTGCTGCAACCATTACGGTCGGTACGCATACGCCGCGGAGGGCGGGACGGTCATCGGAGCGTGCGGTTCCTCCATCGAGTACTGCGCACCTCGGCCGTCGCATCGCCGTGCCATGACCGGCCGCGCGTCAACGCGAACCGGTGCCAGCGAGATCCCTCGCCTGCAAGAACCGACCGGCAGCCTCCGTCACCCGAGGACGCGGAGGCGCTTGCCGCGGACGGCGGGACGGTATGCACTGGTGCACAGCGGACCCGTCACATCGCCAGTTCCTTGACCGACCGCCGACGCTTGTGCCGTTCCTCTCGTACTTGGCAGTCGCCGCGCGATTGTCGGGTCTCGTTCTTGCACGCTCGAACGGTCGGGAGGGCACTCGGCTGGCGTTTCGGGAACGCGCAGCCTCGCCTTCTACCGACGTAACCACGACTCGCCGTTCGCGCTCCGCCGCTCCTGTTTACAGTACTAGGCGGTCCCGCAGCGGTCGGGTCGCGCATTTCGAGCGCTTCGAGCCACGGTGCAGTGGCGGGTCGAAAGCCGACCTATGAGTGCGTTGCGCCGTTTGTACCCGCGTCCGCCACCTGGCCGACCGTCCAAGGTCGCGGTGTTGGCGTCCGCTGGGCGCAACAATTTGTCACGGGGTGCCGCTCCACATTCAGGCAGCCCCGTGGGGAAAAGCCGACCCCGCGTCCAAACGGGGTCAGCGGCAGAAAGTGTCGGGCGCAGACGCAGCTGAGGCGCTCACCCTTCACAATCCGTTAATGATCCTTCCGCAGGTTCACCTACGGAAACCTTGTTACGACTTTTACTTCCTCTAAATGATCAAGTTTGGTCATCTTTCCAACAGACCGGCGCAACCGAAAGGCCGCGCCGGACATCGGTCCGAAGACCTCACTAAATCATTCAATCGGTAGTAGCGACGGGCGGTGTGTACAAAGGGCAGGGACGTAATCAACGCGAGCTTATGACTCGCGCTTACTGGGAATTCCTCGTTCAAGGGGAACAATTGCAAGCCCCTATCCCAATCACGAAAGAAGTTCCACGGGTTACCCAGTCTTTTCAGACAGGGATAAAGACACGCTGCTTCCTTCAGTGTAGCGCGCGTGCGGCCCCGGACATCTAAGGGCATCACAGACCTGTTATTGCTCTGTTTCGTGCGGCTAGGAGCCGCTTGTCCCTCTAAGAAGGTTGTAAGGTGCTGGGAACCCCGCACCTATTTAATAGGCTAGAGTCTCGTTCGTTATCGGAATTAACCAGACAAATCGCTCCACCAACTAAGAACGGCCATGCACCACCATCCACCGAATCAAGAAAGAGCTCTCAATCTGTCAATCCTCCCAGTGTCCGGGCCGGGTAAGTTTTCCCGTGTTGAGTCAAATTAAGCCGCAGGCTCCACTCCTGGTGGTGCCCTTCCGTCAATTCCTTTAAGTTTCAGCTTTGCAACCATACTTCCCCCGGAACCCAAATACTTTGGTTTCCCGGAAGCTGCCCGCCGAGTCATTTGAGTAACTCAGGCGGATCGCTGGTTGGCATCGTTTATGGTCAGAACTAGGGCGGTATCTGATCGCCTTCGAACCTCTGACTTTCGTTCTTGATCAATGAAAACATTCTTGGCAAATGCTTTCGCAGTAGTTCGTCTTGCGACGGTCCAAGAATTTCACCTCTAGCGCCGCAATACGAATGCCCCCGTCCGTCCCTCTTAATCATTACCTCGTATTCCAAAAACCAACAGAACAGAAACGAGGTCTTGTTCTATTATTCCATGCAAGTTTATTCAGGCGACTCGCCTGCGTTGAGCACTCTAATTTTTTCAAAGTAAAAGCACCGGCCATCTCGAGGCACACAATGAAGTGCACCAAGAAAGAACCGGCATGATGTTCAGTCCGAGCCGTCGCATCGGGTAGATGCACTACTCGTCTGGAACTGAGATCCAACTACGAGCTTTTTAACCGCAGCAGCTTTAGTATACGCTATTGGAGCTGGAATTACCGCGGCTGCTGGCACCAGACTTGCCCTCCAATTGATCCTCGTTAAAGGATTTAGAGTGTACTCATTTCAATTACGGGGCCTCAAAAGAGTCCCGTATTGTTATTTTTCGTCACTACCTCCCCGTGCCGGGAGTGGGTAATTTGCGCGCCTGCTGCCTTCCTTGGATGTGGTAGCCGTTTCTCAGGCTCCCTCTCCGGAATCGAACCCTGATTCTCCGTTACCCGTAACAACCATGGTAAGCAAGTAACCTACCATCGAAAGTTGATAAGGCAGACACTTGAAAGAAACGTCGCCGGCTCGTGGCCATGCGATCAGCACAAAGTTATCCAGAGTCACCACACAATACGGGCCGAAACCCGATCGATCTTGGTCTAATAAAAGCACCCGTTACCCAAAGGGCTCCAGGCTCACTGCATGTATTAGCTCTAGAATTGCCACAGTTATCCAAGTAGGAAGAAACGATCTAAGGAACCATAACTGATTTAATGAGCCATTCGCGGTTTCGCCTTATTTCGGCATGTACTTAGACATGCATGGCTTAATCTTTGAGACAAGCATATGATTACTGGCAGGATCAACCAGGTAATCGTTCGACTGCGCGTCCGTCCTCGCCTTCGGCGGGCCGGACGCAGTCTGTGTGCGGCGGAGGCCACCTTCAGGCGCCCCAACACGCTTATTTTGCACTCCGAGATGACGGCGTTCGAGCTCGCTACGGCACAACCTTCCCGAAAGACGAGTGGGAGCCGTGCGGCAAGAAGCACGTTCATGCTCGCTCTTTTTCGTTGCATCGACTCGGTCGCGCCGTGCGGGTTGCCCAAGCCCGCTGCACTGTCGGTGGACCGGCCGGAACTAGCAACGGAGCCGAGACTGCAAAGCCGCCAGACGACGGGTCACGCCCGCGTCTTCGGCGCTTTCGCATCTGAATCGCCCGAGGACGACACGGAACACACCTCGATATCGTGGTAAAACGGCACCGTCCGACAACCAGCCCCTAACGCATCAAGCGGATGAGGCTGCAGACGACTGCCGTGGATTCCCCTGGAGCAGACCCGAGGACACGCTTGACGAGGCCGAAGCCCGCCGCATATCAGACACCCGGTCGCTTTCGCGTACGCCGCTCACGAGAACCCCCACATAATAGCAGCGATAAGTACCCAGACCTCCTTGGGCACTAATACGAGCGTACTCGAGAAAATTTCACCGCGGGTGTGCCCCGAAACGTGTGGCACGTTGAGCGTGCCACAAGTCTACGTCGCTCTCAAACCCGCCGAGGTCGTAGAATTTGCGACCCTACTCACGAAATTCCCACCGAGGATACGGCCGCAAACGTACCGCACCTTGGGTAGGCCACGAGTTTGTGCAACACTACGCTGACGGCACAGCACCGAGGTCGTGCGCGCACGCACGGGAAAATTCCGCCGCGGTTTCTGCCGAAAACGTGAGGCACCACGACTCTCCGCAAGTTCGCGTCGACTGCGAAAGACCGAAGTCGTGAACGACGTGTCCGCTACTCGCCGCCGACACGCTGGACACCAAACGTACAACGACTCGACGGCGTCGTAGAGGCCCACGACGCGGTTTTCCTTAACGACGTCTCGGCGTGGCACCGACAGGTTAGAACGGCCGACCAACGTTCCCTGTCCGCCGTTCGGCTCAGTCGAAGGGCTCGGCGACTTCGGCAACGCTGCGAAGCCGCACGGTGACGCACGCCATGTCCCCATTTTTTTTTTTTTCTTTCTGCGTCTGCCGGGGTGCCCCTATAATAGCAGCGATAAGCACCCAGACCGCCGTGGGTCGCTCGCCCCGGCTGACGTGGTTTTTCGTACTCCTGCGGCGGTCGCCGTCAAGCACGTCCAAATACGCTACTTTCGTGAGCGCATTCACGCTCTTTCGCTTCGCCGGAGTGCCAGCACTCACTCTGCCAAAAACGGCGAACATCCGAGCGGCGGTTCCCACTTTTGCGTCGGCGTCGCAAACCCCGCCCCGGCAGACGAGGTTTGCCGTACTCGTGCGACGGTGGCCGGCGGGCACGTCGAAAGACGCCGATATCGTGCGCGAATTGGCGCACCTTGGCTTCACCGGAGTGCCGCCACTGACTCCTCCAAAAACGGCGAAGATCCGAGCGGCGCTTCCCACTTTCGCATCGGCGTCCCGAACTCCGCCCCGGCTGACGCGGTTTACCGTACTCGTGCGACGGTCGCCGGCGAGCACGTGGAAAGACGCCGATATCGTGCCCGAATCGGCTCCGTTCGGCTTCGCCGGAGTGCCAGCACTGGCTCGGCGAAAGACGACGAACATCCGAGCGACGGTTCTCACTATTGCGTACGCGTCGCAAACCCCGCCCCGGCAGACGCACTTTGCCGTACTCGTGCGACGGTCGCCGGCGAGCACGTAGAAAGACGCCGATATCGTGCCGGAATCGGCCCCGTTTGGCTTCGCCGGAGTGCCAGCACTCACTCGGCCACAAACGGCGAACATCCGAGCGGCGGTTCCCACTTAGCCGTCGGCGTCCCGAACTCCGCCCCGGCAGACGCGGTTGCCGAGCTCGTGCGACTAGCGACCGCGAAGCCGTCTCGCGACGCCGCTTTCGTGCGCGGCTCCCACTGCGACCTGGGTCACCCGAGGTCGACGAGCAAGAAAGAATGTCGAAAAAAAATTTTTTTTTTTTTTGCGTCTGCCGGGGTGCCCCTATAATAGCAGCGATAAGCACCCAGACCGCCATGGGTCGCTCGCCCCGGCTGACGTGGTTTTTCGTTTTCCTGCGGTGGTCGTCGTCAAGCACGTCCAAACACGCCACTTTCGTGGGCGCATTCGCGCTCTTTCGCTTCGCCGGAGTGCCAGCACTCACTCTGCCAAAAACGGCGAACATCCTAGTGGCGGTTCCCACTTTTGCGTCGGCGTCGCCAACCCCGCCCCGGCATACGCGGTTTGCCGTACTCGTGCGGCGGTGGCCGGCGGGCACGTCGAAAGACACCGATATCGTGCGCGAGTCGATGCTTCTTGGTCTCGCAGGAGGGCCGCCACTCACTCCTGCAAAAACGGCGAAGATCCGAGCGGCGCTTCCCACTTTTTCGTCGGCATCGCAAACCTCGCCCCGGCAGACGCGCTTTGCCGTACTCGTGCGACGGTCGCCGGCGAGCACGTCGAAATACGCCGATATCGTGCCCGAATCGGCCCCGTTTCGCTTCGCCGGAGTGCCAGCACTCACTCGGCCAAAAACGGCGAACATCCGAGCAGCGGTACCCACTTAGCCGTCGGCATCCCGAACTCCGCGCCGGCTGACGCGGTTGCCGAGCTCGTGCGACTAGCGACCGCGAACGCGTCTCGCGACGCCGCTTTCGTGCGCGGCTCCCATTGCGACCTGGGTTACCCGAGCTCGACCAGCAAAAAAGAAGGTCGAAAAAAAATTTTTTTTTTCTGCGTCTGCCGGGGTGCCCCTATAATAGCAGCGATAAGCACCCAGACCGCCGTGGGTCGCTCGCCCCGGCTGACGTGGTTTTTCGTACTCCTGCAGCGGTCGCCGTCAAGCACGTCCAAATACGCCACTTTCGTGGGCGCTTTCGCGCTCTTTCGCGTCGCCGGTGTGCCAGCACTCACTCTGCCAAAAACGGCGAACATCCTAGTGGCGGTTCCCACTTTTGCGTCGGCGTCGCCAACCCCGCCCCGGCATACGCGGTTTGCCGTACTCGTGCGGCGGTGGCCGGCGGGCACGTCGAAAGACACCGATATCGTGCGCGAGTCGATGCTTCTTGGTCTCGCAGGAGGGCCGCCACTCACTCCTGCAAAAACGGCGAAGATCCGAGCGGCGCTTCCCACTTTTTCGTCGGCATCGCAAACCTCGCCCCGGCAGACGCGCTTTGCCGTACTCGTGCGACGGTCGCCGGCGAGCACGTCGAAATACGCCGATATCGTGCCCGAATCGGCCCCGTTTCGCTTCGCCGGAGTGCCAGCACTCACTCGGCCAAAAACGGCGAACATCCGAGCAGCGGTACCCACTTAGCCGTCGGCATCCCGAACTCCGCGCCGGCTGACGCGGTTGCCGAGCTCGTGCGACTAGCGACCGCGAACGCGTCTCGCGACGCCGCTTTCGTGCGCGGCTCCCATTGCGACCTGGGTTACCCGAGCTCGACCAGCAAAAAAGAAGGTCGAAAAAAAATTTTTTTTTTCTGCGTCTGCCGGGGTGCCCCTATAATAGCAGCGATAAGCACCCAGACCGCCGTGGGTCGCTCGCCCCGGCTGACGTGGTTTTTCGTACTCCTGCAGCGGTCGCCGTCAAGCACGTCCAAATACGCCACTTTCGTGGGCGCTTTCGCGCTCTTTCGCGTCGCCGGTGTGCCAGCACTCACTCTGCCAAAAACGGCCAACATCCGAGCGGCGGTTCCCACTTTTGCGTCGGCGTCGTAAACCCCGCCCCGGCAGACGCGGTTTGCCCTACTCGTTCGACGGTCGCCGGCGAGCGCGTCGAAAGACGCCGATATCGTGCGCTAATTGGCGCTCCTTGGCTTCTCCGGAGTGCCGCCACTCACTCCTCCAAAAACGGCGAAGATCCGAGCGGCGTTCTCCACTTTCGCATCGGCGTCCCGAACTCCGCCCGGGCTGACGCGGTTTACCGTACTCGTGCGACGGTCGCCGCCGGGCACGTCGAAAGACGCCGATATCGTGCCGTAATCGGCCCCGTTTGGCTTCGCCCGAGTGCCAGCACTCACTCGGCCAAAAACGGCGAACATCCGAGCAGCGTTTCCCACTTTCGCATCGGCGTCCCGAAGCCCGCCCCGGCAGACGCGGTTTGCCCTACTCGAGCGACGGTCGCCGGCGATCACGTCGAAAGGCGCCGAATTCGTGCACGAATCGATGCTTCTTGGTCTCGCAGGAGGGCCGCCACTCACTCCTGCAAAAACGGCGAAGATCCGAGTTGCGCTTCCCACTTTTTCGTCGGCGTCCCGAACTACGCCCCGGCTGACGCGGTTTACCGTACTCGTGCGACGGTCGCCGGCGGGCACTTCAAAATACGCCGATTTCGTGGGCGCATTCACGCTGTTTCGCTTCCCCGGAGTGCCAACACTCACTCTGCCGAAAGCGGCGATCATCCGAGCGGCGGTTCCCACTTTTGCGTCGGCTTCGCAAACGGCGCCCCGGCAGACGCGCTCGTGCGACGTACTCGTGCGACGGTCGCCGGCGAGCACGTCGAAAGACGCCGATATCGTGCTCGAATCGACCCCGTTTCGCTTCGCCGGAGTGCTGCCAGTCACGGCGCAGAAAACGGCGAACAAGTGTTTTTTTTTTTTTTTCCTAGAATTTGTGTTATAGAAGGCACATTTGATATCGGACGATAATTTTCAACTTTATCACGCGCACCGATTTTCGTGTAGAGGTTTGCAAGTTTATGGGAATTTCTCCACTTGGAATAATGCGATTTAGTAGTACTACGAGAACTTCATGGATGTACTCAAGGGTACGGGGCAAGTCAGTTACGTCAACACCTGCAGATTTTTTACACTTCAAACTGAAAATTGTTGGTTGTGAGTCCTCGTGTGATATTAAAGGCCGATTCGCTAACACATAGAACAAAGAAAGAAAGGAAGAAAAAACGCCCGCGCTCGCTCAAGAAACCTGGGTTCGCAACAAGTGGCAACAACAAGCAACCGAGCGAGTGCGCCAAAACCCGTGGCGGCCGAACAAACGCGAAGTCCCAACCGCGTCAGCCGGGGCGGCACGGGACAGGAAAAATCACTTCAGCCGGGGCGGCGGGGCACCGAATAAACCTCGTCACCTCGTCGCAGGATAAAAGAGGAAACAAAAAGTCTAAACAGCGTCTGCTGGAGCGAATGCGTAATAAAACAACAACAACAACAAAAAAAAAACACCCGCGCTCAAGAAGTCTGCAATCCTCACAAAAGGCGACTGTGACCGAGCAGCGTCAGCCGGGGCCGTGCGGAAACGGAAAAACCGCGACTACCGGGGCGTCGAGGCACCGAAAAATCCACTTCAGCCGCGGCGAAAAAAAAAAACAAAAAGAAAGACGGAGGGGGGGGGGGGGGGAACCACGTCTGCCGGGGCGAAGGAAAAAAAAACGCGTCTGCCGGGGCGAGCCCGGGTGCGGCACCACCGGGAAAACTGTGGCAAACAGACATGGCGATCGAGTGAGTGGGCCGCCAGCCAGGCTCAGCCAAAAAGTGCAAAGTCCGAACTGCGTCAGCCGGGGCGGCAAAAACCGCGTCAGCCGGGGCGGCGCAAAAAACCGCGTCTGCCGGGGCGGCACGAAACCGCGTCAGCCGGGGCGGGGCGAAAACTGCGTCAGCCGGGGCGAAAAGAAAAAAAAAAACGCGTCTGCCGGGGCAAGCCCGGGTGCGGCACCACCGGGAAAACTGTGGCAAACAGACATGGCGATCGAGTGAGTGGGCCGCCAGCCAGGCACAGCCGAAAAGTGCAAAGTCCGAACCGTGTCAGCCGGGGCGACGCAAAAACCGCGTCAGCCGGGGCGGCGCGAAAACCGCGTCAGCCGGGGCGGCACGAAACCGCGTCAGCCGGGGCGGCGCGAAAACTGCGTCAGCCGGGGCGGCGCGAAAACCTCGTCAGCCGGGGCGAAAGAAAAAAAAAACGCGTCTGCCGGGGCGAGCCCGGGTGCGGCACCACCGGGAAGACTGTGGCAAACAGACATGGCGATCGAGTGAGTGGGCCGCCAGCCAGGCTCAGCCCAAAAAGTGCCAAGTCCGAACTGCGTCAGCCGGGGCGGCAAAAACCGCGTCAGCCGGGGCGGCGCGAAAACCGCGTCTGCCGGGGCGGCGCGAAAACTGCGTCAGCCGGGGCGAGCCCGGGTGCGGCACCACCGGGAAAACTGTGGCTAACAGACATGGCGATCGAGTGAGTGGGCCACCAGCCAGGCTCAGCCAAAAAGTGCCAAGTCCGAACTGCGTCAGCCGGGGCGGCAAAAACCGCGTCAGCCGGGGCGGCGCAAAAAAACCGCGTCTGCCGGGGCGGCACGAAACCGCGTCAGCCGGGGCGGCGCGAAAACTGCGTCAGCCGGGGCGAAAGAAAAAAAAAACGCGTCTGCCGGGGCGAGCCCGGGTGCGGCACCACCGGGAAAACTGTGGCAAACAGACATGGCGATCGAGTGAGTGGGCCGCCAGCCAGGCACAGCCGAAAAGTGCTAAGTCCGAACTGCGTCTGCCGGGGCGGCACGAAACCGCGTCAGCCGGGGCGGCGCGAAAACCGCGTCTGCCGGGGCGGCACGAAACCGCGTCAGCCGGGGCGGCGCGAAAACTGCGTCAGCCGGGGCGAGCCCGGGTGCGGCACCACCGGGAAAACTGTGGCAAACAGACATGGCGATCGAGTGAGTGGGCCGCCAGCCAGGCACAGCCGAAAAGTGCTAAGTCCGAACTGCGTCTGCCGGGGCGGCACGAAACCGCGTCAGCCGGGGCGGCGCGAAAACCGCGTCTGCCGGGGCGGCACGAAACCGCGTCAGCCGGGGCGGCGCGAAAACTGCGTCAGCCGGGGCGAGCCCGGGTGCGGCACCACCGGGAAAACTGTGGCAAACAGACATGGCGATCGAGTGAGTGGGCCGCCAGCCAGGCACAGCCGAAAAGTGCTAAGTCCGAACTGCGTCAGCCGGGGCGGCAAAAACCGCGTCAGCCGGGGCGGCGCAAAAAACCGCGTCTGCCGGGGCGGCACGAAACCGCGTCAGCCGGGGCGGCGCGAAAACTGCGTCAGCCGGGGCAAAAGAAAAAAAAAACGCGTCTGCCGGGGCGAGCCCGGGTGCGGCACCACCGGGAAAACTGTGGCAAACAGACATGGCGATCGAGTGAGTGGGCCGCCAGCCAGGCACAGCCGAAAAGTGCTAAGTCCGAACTGCGTCTGCCGGGGCGGCACGAAACCGCGTCAGCCGGGGCGGCGCGAAAACCGCGTCTGCCGGGGCGGCACGAAACCGCGTCAGCCGGGGCGGCGCGAAAACTGCGTCAGCCGGGGCGAGCCCGGGTGCGGCACCACCGGGAAAACTGTGGCAAACAGACATGGCGATCGAGTGAGTGGGCCGCCAGCCAGGCACAGCCGAAAAGTGCTAAGTCCGAACTGCGTCTGCCGGGGCGGCACGAAACCGCGTCAGCCGGGGCGGCGCGAAAACCGCGTCTGCCGGGGCGGCACGAAACCGCGTCAGCCGGGGCGGCGCGAAAACTGCGTCAGCCGGGGCGAGCCCGGGTGCGGCACCACCGGGAAAACTGTGGCAAACAGACATGGCGATCGAGTGAGTGGGCCGCCAGCCAGGCACAGCCGAAAAGTGCAAAGTCCGAACCGTGTCAGCCGGGGCGACGCAAAAACCGCGTCAGCCGGGGCGGCGCGAAAACCGCGTCAGCCGGGGCGGCACGAAACCGCGTCAGCCGGGGCGGCGCGAAAACTGCGTCAGCCGGGGCGGCGCGAAAACCTCGTCAGCCGGGGCGAGCGAAAAGGGGGGGGGGGGGAACCACGTCTGCCGGGGCGAAAGAAAAAAAAAACGCGTCTGCCGGGGCGAGCCCGGGTGCGGCACCACCGGGAAGACTGTGGCAAACAGACATGGCGATCGAGTGAGTGGGCCGCCAGCCAGGCTCAGCCCAAAAAGTGCCAAGTCCGAACTGCGTCAGCCGGGGCGGCAAAAACCGCGTCAGCCGGGGCGGCGCGAAAACCGCGTCTGCCGGGGCGGCGCGAAAACTGCGTCAGCCGGGGCGAGCCCGGGTGCGGCACCACCGGGAAAACTGTGGCTAACAGACATGGCGATCGAGTGAGTGGGCCACCAGCCAGGCTCAGCCAAAAAGTGCCAAGTCCGAACTGCGTCAGCCGGGGCGGCAAAAACCGCGTCAGCCGGGGCGGCGCAAAAAAACCGCGTCTGCCGGGGCGGCACGAAACCGCGTCAGCCGGGGCGGCGCGAAAACTGCGTCAGCCGGGGCGAAAGAAAAAAAAAACGCGTCTGCCGGGGCGAGCCCGGGTGCGGCACCACCGGGAAAACTGTGGCAAACAGACATGGCGATCGAGTGAGTGGGCCGCCAGCCAGGCACAGCCGAAAAGTGCTAAGTCCGAACTGCGTCTGCCGGGGCGGCACGAAACCGCGTCAGCCGGGGCGGCGCGAAAACCGCGTCTGCCGGGGCGGCACGAAACCGCGTCAGCCGGGGCGGCGCGAAAACTGCGTCAGCCGGGGCGAGCCCGGGTGCGGCACCACCGGGAAAACTGTGGCAAACAGACATGGCGATCGAGTGAGTGGGCCGCCAGCCAGGCACAGCCGAAAAGTGCTAAGTCCGAACTGCGTCTGCCGGGGCGGCACGAAACCGCGTCAGCCGGGGCGGCGCGAAAACCGCGTCTGCCGGGGCGGCACGAAACCGCGTCAGCCGGGGCGGCGCGAAAACTGCGTCAGCCGGGGCGAGCCCGGGTGCGGCACCACCGGGAAAACTGTGGCAAACAGACATGGCGATCGAGTGAGTGGGCCGCCAGCCAGGCACAGCCGAAAAGTGCTAAGTCCGAACTGCGTCAGCCGGGGCGGCAAAAACCGCGTCAGCCGGGGCGGCGCAAAAAACCGCGTCTGCCGGGGCGGCACGAAACCGCGTCAGCCGGGGCGGCGCGAAAACTGCGTCAGCCGGGGCGAAAGAAAAAAAAAACGCGTCTGCCGGGGCGAGCCCGGGTGCGGCACCACCGGGAAAACTGTGGCAAACAGACATGGCGATCGAGTGAGTGGGCCGCCAGCCAGGCACAGCCGAAAAGTGCTAAGTCCGAACTGCGTCTGCCGGGGCGGCACGAAACCGCGTCAGCCGGGGCGGCGCGAAAACCGCGTCTGCCGGGGCGGCACGAAACCGCGTCAGCCGGGGCGGCGCGAAAACTGCGTCAGCCGGGGCGAGCCCGGGTGCGGCACCACCGGGAAAACTGTGGCAAACAGACATGGCGATTGAGTGAGTGGGCCGCCAGCCAGGCACAGCCGAAAAGTGCTAAGTCCGAACTGCGTCTGCCGGGGCGGCACGAAACCGCGTCAGCCGGGGCGGCGCGAAAACCGCGTCTGCCGGGGCGGCACGAAACCGCGTCAGCCGGGGCGGCGCGAAAACTGCGTCAGCCGGGGCGAGCCCGGGTGCGGCACCACCGGGAAAACTGTGGCAAACAGACATGGCGATCGAGTGAGTGGGCCGCCAGCCAGGCACAGCCGAAAAGTGCTAAGTCCGAACTGCGTCTGCCGGGGCGGCACGAAACCGCGTCAGCCGGGGCGGCGCGAAAACCGCGTCTGCCGGGGCGGCACGAAACCGCGTCAGCCGGGGCGGCGCGAAAACTGCGTCAGCCGGGGCGAGCCCGGGTGCGGCACCACCGGGAAAACTGTGGCAAACAGACATGGCGATCGAGTGAGTGGGCCGCCAGCCAGGCACAGCCGAAAAGTGCTAAGTCCGAACTGCGTCTGCCGGGGCGGCACGAAACCGCGTCAGCCGGGGCGGCGCGAAAACCGCGTCTGCCGGGGCGGCACGAAACCGCGTCAGCCGGGGCGGCGCGAAAACTGCGTCAGCCGGGGCGAGCCCGGGTGCGGCACCACCGGGAAAACTGTGGCAAACAGACATGGCGATCGAGTGAGTGGGCCGCCAGCCAGGCACAGCCGAAAAGTGCAAAGTCCGAACCGTGTCAGCCGGGGCGACGCAAAAACCGCGTCAGCCGGGGCGGCGCGAAAACCGCGTCTGCCGGGGCGGCACGAAACCGCGTCAGCCGGGGCGGCGCGAAACCGCGTCAGCCGGGGCGGCGCGAAAACTGCGTCAGCCGGGGCGAGCCCGGGTGCGGCACCACCGGGAAAACTGTGGCAAACAGACATGGCGATCGAGTGAGTGGGCCGCCAGCCAGGCACAGCCGAAAAGTGCTAAGTCCGAACTGCGTCAGCCGGGGCGGCAAAAACCGCGTCAGCCGGGGCGGCGCAAAAACCGCGTCTGCCGGGGCGAAATAAAAAAAAAACAAAGAAAAAAGCCCGCGCTTAATCAAAAGAAAACAAAGAAAAAAGCTTGCGCTTAATCAAAAGAAAACAAACAAAAAAAGTTCGCGCTTAAGCCTGGCGGTGGAACCACCGGGGCAAACAGACCTGGCGATCGAGTGAGTGGGCCGCCAGCCGGGGTGAGCCAAAAAGTGCAAAGTCCGAACCGCGTCAGCCGGGGCGGCGCGAAAACCGCGTCAGCCGGGGCGGCGCGAAAACCGCGTCAGCCGGGGCGGCGCAAAAACCGCGTCAGCCGGGG
>NW_027464687.1:147500-152500 GCF_043290135.1 Rhipicephalus microplus
ATCGTAAAATAATGCTCTATGTCTGTTTCTTCCATGTTGCAAGGGCAGATTCTGTTTTGTTTTATCCCGAACCTGAACAGATAGTGAGGAAACCGTCCATGTCCTGTTAAAATTTGTGAAATCTGATAATTTGCAATAAATTGATTTGGAATCTGATTAATATGTTTTATCCAATTGTGTATATAGCTTTTTCGAGCTATTTTGTCTTGGGCCCAAAGTTGTTCCCATTTGTGATACAATTTTTTTTGTAACTCCTTTTTGATAAAATTCTTAGAAATTTGGACCCCTACTTCTTCTCCGAATCTTATTGCCTTTTTTGCCAATTCGTCTGCTATGTCGTTGCCGATGTTTCCACTGTGTCCTTTTACGTATGTTAGAATAATTTGGTTGTTTACTGAAGCATTTTGGAGCAGTTGCTTAATTTTAAATATATAGGGGTTGAGGTTTTCTGGATTATTTATCCCCTGTAGGACTGACAGGCTGTCTGTCAGCAAATGATAGGTGCTTCGATTTTGTTGTAAACTAATATATTCTATGGCCTTGGTTATAGCCATAGCTTCTGCTTCAAAATTGTTACTGTACTTTGGTAATGAATATTGTTTGGTGTCTAATAATTTTTGCTCTTTCATAACTACAAAAGCTGACCCAGCTCCAATTTCATTGCTTGAACCATCTGTAAAAATTTTGTAATCTGTTTCTTGATTGAGTTCTTTATTAAACTTAAATCTTAATCTTTTAGACGGATGAATTTTCCATTTGTCAATTTTTTTAGTAATAGAATCCGCATCGAAAATTTTGTCATTCCAAATAAACTGCTTTCCATTTTTGATAATGTTGTGTAGTTCTATCTCTTTTTCTAATTTTAGATGTACTGGTGGAACATTAGCTAAGACGTTTAATGCATTATTTGAAACTGTTTTATAGGCTTTAGTTATCGATATTAATGGTTTCCGTTGTATTGATTTCAATCTTTTGATTATGGTGCCAATGTTTCTATACCAGACTGGGCCTGCATAAGTTATTATTCTTTCCATTCCCCTTACATATATTTCCCTAAGTTGTTTGTTTTTAATACCTCTGTTTTTACCTGTAAATTTGTTTAAGTTAATTGACAAGTCGAACACTTTCTCTTTTATATAATCTAAATGCGGAAGGAAAGACAGGTTTTCATCTAAGATTACTCCTAATATTTTCATTTGCTGTACCTTTCTTATTTTATTGTCTCCTAATTTAAGTATTGGTGGGCTTTTTGAATATTTTCCTTTAATAACCATAAATTCGGTTTTTGTTGCATTGAATTCAATCTTTTTTTCGAGGCCCCATTTTTGTATTATGTTTAATGTCTGGTTTGCTTTATCTTTTAGCTTTCTTTTAGATGTTCCTTTAATTATTATTGTGATATCGTCGGCGAAAGCTTGCACATATGTTTTTTCTGGGTATTTTTCCCTCAGTACCTCTGTAATCATTATGGTCCATAGTAATGGACTTAATGGGGATCCTTGGGGGGATCCTTTTCTTAGGCAATACATTTTCTGAATGTTTTCGTTTTTGTACGAGATTTTCCGATTTGTCATGATTGCATTGGTTAATTTTATTAAATTTTTTGGGCAATTATTTTCTTCTAAGTACTTAATTATTTCTTTTTTATCAATGGTGTTGAATGCATTTTTGATATCCATTGATATAATCAAAGCTCCCTCTTTATCTAGAGAAGCTTGGTCTAATTTTTTCTTTATGTTCTCTAATGCTTGAATTGTCGAGGTATCGTGCTTGAACCCGTATTGATTTTTGGGGAATAATTCGTTTTTGTATAAGAAGTGATATATGCGGTCTTTGAGTAAGCTTTCTAGGATCTTTCCGAATATTGAGTTTATTGCAATTGGTCGGTAATCTGCAGGTGTATTCTGACTTTTCTTTTTGGGGATCAATATTATTTTTGATACTTTCCAGTCCTGAGGAAAATATCCTAGTTTTAAACAACAATTAAATATATTTACAAAAAAGGTATTTTGCTTTTGATTTATTAATTGAATAAATTCCGTTGTTAAGTTGTCCGGTCCTGGTGCGATATCTTTCTTTAGGTTCCTAATTATTGCTTCCACTTCCTGTTGCGTAAACTCCCCATCATCTTCAATGTCATTGTTTATTTCCTCTTCTTCGACTTTTGTTTCGTTTACTTCGTTTTCTCCTGCTAAATCATATAATTTACTTATAATATAGTCGACTGTTTCTGTAAGACAATTTGTTGATGAACCGTCCTCTTTTATCATGCTTTTTATAATGACTGCTTTTTTAATTTGATTCCGGGCTAATTTGTATCCTATATTAAAAGGATTCCTCGTTACTTTGGCTAAAAAATTTTCCCAATCCTTCTTTTTCGCCTGTGCAATATTTTCTACATATAATTTATGTTCTTCATAATATTGAGCTTTAAAGATTTCTCTTATATCCCCTCGACTTCTTTTGAACCGTCTTTTCATTGCTCTAACTTTTTTCCTTTGTATTTCTAGTTCCAGGTTCCACCAGCTTTTCTCTTGACCTTTTCCCTTGGTAATGCGTTTTTCATATTTTTTGTATAAGTTTTCCAATGTATTATAAAATTTTTGTATTAAATGCTCGACCTCCTGTACATTATTCAGATTTCGTGATTGTAATTCCCAATCCATCTTTAGTAAATCTGTTAATGCTCTTTGTTTCCCTGTTTTAGTTATTTTAAACATTTGTAATTTGGCCTCTTCAAATATTTCTATTTTGATGAATTTATGATCACTGTATGAAGGTTCATTTAAAACCTTCCAATTTTTAACTTCCCTAATCAAATTGTTTGAATTTGAAACAATAGATAGATCGATCCAACTTTTGCCCCTTGAATTTTGGAATGTTGGTTCACTGTTCTTGTCGTTTATTAAGTTTAAGTTATTTTTAATAATAAACTCTAAAACTAATTCCCCTCTATCATCTAGTTTGTCACCTCCCCAACTGTGGCTTTTTGCATTAAAATCTCCTGAAATGTTCTCTATATGTGTTTTTTGAATCACGTTCTCTATTTTAGTTAGTAGGTTCTCTATGTTCCCCTTAGGTGCTGCATAGCAGTTGATTAGGAGAAGTTGTTTGTTCTTAAATTTCATTATTACTGCAATAAAATCCTCTTCTATTTGTACTGGAAATATGTTGGTTACCCTTGAGTGGAATATGATGCCAACTTTTGGGTTATCCTCATGCGCAATAATTCTATCTTTTATTGAACATGGTATAATTTTACCTTTTAAGTGATAGGGCTCTTGAACTAATGAAATATGATGATTTCTCCTTTGTTGATAAATGCTTAAATTCTGATTCGCCTTAAAGGACCTGCCTAAGTTAACCTGTATCATTTCTAATTTTTCTGTTGAATTTAATTTTGTATTCACCATTTCTTTTCTTTTTTTTTTTTTTTTTTTTTTATACGAGGGAAAAGACTGTCTAAACCCGGAGTTGTCGTTTGGATACCGCTTGCGTATCCTGTCTAATTAGGGTGCTGTTAACTCAAGTTGGCGGAGAATTCTGTCGAGCTCCTGCTCCCTTCTGGCTTTGTAAGTAGGGCATGCCCTTGACATCATGGAATGACTTACCATTTCTGGTTCCCACCCGTCCTGCTTGCAGGCGCTGCATAGGTAATCTTCAACTCTGCATTCTTTGTAGTGATGTCTGCCACTACACTCAGTGCATCGCGGCGTCTGAGATCTACACCATTTTTGTGTGTGGCCGTATTTAGCACAGAAGGTGCATCTTGGAACATAAGTATTGTCGAATACTCGGCACCTATTCCATCCGATGTTTAATTGCTCTTTACCTTGCAATTGTCTCCAAGCTCTGTATTCCAAGCTTACGATTACCGTTTTTCCTTCTTTACCTTGCCATGTGGTTACTATTTTTATATCTTCTTCTGTACATGTTAATCTATTCTGTGAAATGAGTTTCCGAATTATTTCCTCAGATGTGAGTTCTTCATCTATGCCAATAATCTTTAATTCTGGTTTCTTACTTTTTGGCCTCTGCGTTTTCATTCTTGCTCTGAGTTCTGGGTCGTTTTCCATGAGGTTTTCTAGGTTTTTTAATCCTTCTTTTGACGAGGTTGACACTACCATTCCTCGCTTCCCCTCTCGCATTTCTGGGTCACTTAACCCGAGCTCCTGTGGGTCTATCCTTTTTTTTATGGCAGCTTGTACTTCTGCTGTGTTCAACGTCTCGGACGTGACTAAAAGTGCAAATTTGGCTCTCTGTTTTTCATTCTCATCCTTTTGCGTTTGTGAGAGATGGGAAATTTGGTTACCCTCTGTTGTCGTGCTCGTCCTACCTTTAACCGCATCCGCATATGATGCGACCGTTGTCGTTGCCTTTTGTTCTTTGTCTCTGGCACCTTCTAGCCTCGCTACCTCATGGGTGGCTTCCAATGCCAAATTTTTTGTCCTAGAAAATTCCGTCATGATCCTGTCTATTAACTTTTCCTTTTGTTGATCTCCAGCCGCCAATGCCAAGAGCGCCTTCATAAAGGACTTGTCCACTTTCATTAACTTTTTTAACAGCTGTTTTGCCCTAGAAGTCTCCTTTGTACTGTCTTGATCTATTCCTTCATCTTTGTGTTTTTCATGATCCTTACGATCTGTCTTCTCCTGTGCCGAATTCGGTTGAGACTGTGTCTCTTTGTTTTCCTCTAGTGTAGATTTACTTACCTTTTCCCTTCCTTTATTTGTGCTGGTTTTAGAGCTGAGGTGTCTATCCTGTGCGAGGTTCTCCCCTGTTTCCGGAGCTTCGTCATCTGAAGACCACCAGTCGTCTTCATGTTCTGAATAAACTGTAGTCAAACTCCCTTGATCATCACCATCATCTATAGGTGTTAGAGTGTGGTCCTCTTTTCCGGTAACTGCCCCCGGGGCTCTTTTTTCTAGTGGTTGTTTTATATTCGTCTTTGCCTTTACCGCTGGGCTGTTTCTCAACATTTCCTCTTTTGTCACTGAATT
>NW_027464687.1:157500-170000 GCF_043290135.1 Rhipicephalus microplus
TCAAAGAATCAGTGCTCAGTGTGTCCTGCAATTCACACCAAGTCTCGCAGCTGGCTGCGTTCTTCATCGACCCGAGAACCGAGTGATCCACCGCTTAGAGTCGTGAAAAAGTGTTTGTTCAATTCCGTACAGTCAAAACCAAACGTTTCTGGCACTCGGCCAAACAGTGGCCAAGAAGGGCGCTTTTCAGCGCACGCTTGGACTCCAAAACTCTGCCGCGCCTTTTTCGGCTGCCGCAAATCGAGCAAACGGTGTGTTTCGGACGGCGTTTCGCTTTCGCTACTTGCGAGTGCTTTCGTGGTCCACCCCTCTATAAATACTCGGGAGGCGTCGAAGCCGGTTCTCCAAGCCGGACCCGTAGGTATCGTTGTGTGCTCGCTCTCATTGGCCCACCTAACCAGAAAATGCCTGCGGTACACCCATTTGGATAAGAGTGCACGCAGATGCGGGCCTCGACGGCTACACATTTCCTCGGGCGGCCGCCTCCCGGCCTCCGTGGAGCGCGGGATGCACGGTCCCATCGACAAGCCTCTCCCGTTTTTACCGTGGCGTCGCGGTTCACCACGGCAGGCGGGTCGGTCTCCTCCGCATAAAAAGGGGGACCCCCGCTTTTTGTTCCACGAAATCGCACAAGCTTTTTTCGCATCCACGGTTTGCCACCGCACACCAAAATGCCGATCCGGCTGCCTACTTTAGCCAACAGGTGGAGCCAGGCGCGCCGTACTTGCGCGGCACTTCCCACGTCCACCGAAGTCGGTGCCAAGGACCACTTTCGGCGCCGGAGCCGCGTACGAGCCTACTCGAGGCGGAAGAACGAAGCCAGCAAGGGCCTGGCCGCAAGTGCGTTCAATTGTCGGGACGTCCAAGTCCCTCGTTCTTCCGTGCTTCCTCTTTCGGCAAGTCGTTGCGGCACCTTCCCAAAGCGCGCAGACCCGCTAATCGCGACGAGCGCGACGTGGCCGTGCCGCCTTTCCCTCGGCAGCAAGCAAAACGCCTGGCAACGTCGACGCTCCCCTAACCGCGATCTCGCACCGTGTTTCGTGTGGCGAATTCAAAAGCCGGCCGGCGCTGCTGCAACCATTACGGTCGGTACGCATACGCCGCGGAGGGCGGGACGGTCATCGGAGCGTGCGGTTCCTCCATCGAGTACTGCGCACCTCGGCCGTCGCATCGCCGTGCCATGACCGGCCGCGCGTCAACGCGAACCGGTGCCAGCGAGATCCCTCGCCTGCAAGAACCGACCGGCAGCCTCCGTCACCCGAGGACGCGGAGGCGCTTGCCGCGGACGGCGGGACGGTATGCACTGGTGCACAGCGGACCCGTCACATCGCCAGTTCCTTGACCGACCGCCGACGCTTGTGCCGTTCCTCTCGTACTTGGCAGTCGCCGCGCGATTGTCGGGTCTCGTTCTTGCACGCTCGAACGGTCGGGAGGGCACTCGGCTGGCGTTTCGGGAACGCGCAGCCTCGCCTTCTACCGACGTAACCACGACTCGCCGTTCGCGCTCCGCCGCTCCTGTTTACAGTACTAGGCGGTCCCGCAGCGGTCGGGTCGCGCATTTCGAGCGCTTCGAGCCACGGTGCAGTGGCGGGTCGAAAGCCGACCTATGAGTGCGTTGCGCCGTTTGTACCCGCGTCCGCCACCTGGCCGACCGTCCAAGGTCGCGGTGTTGGCGTCCGCTGGGCGCAACAATTTGTCACGGGGTGCCGCTCCACATTCAGGCAGCCCCGTGGGGAAAAGCCGACCCCGCGTCCAAACGGGGTCAGCGGCAGAAAGTGTCGGGCGCAGACGCAGCTGAGGCGCTCACCCTTCACAATCCGTTAATGATCCTTCCGCAGGTTCACCTACGGAAACCTTGTTACGACTTTTACTTCCTCTAAATGATCAAGTTTGGTCATCTTTCCAACAGACCGGCGCAACCGAAAGGCCGCGCCGGACATCGGTCCGAAGACCTCACTAAATCATTCAATCGGTAGTAGCGACGGGCGGTGTGTACAAAGGGCAGGGACGTAATCAACGCGAGCTTATGACTCGCGCTTACTGGGAATTCCTCGTTCAAGGGGAACAATTGCAAGCCCCTATCCCAATCACGAAAGAAGTTCCACGGGTTACCCAGTCTTTTCAGACAGGGATAAAGACACGCTGCTTCCTTCAGTGTAGCGCGCGTGCGGCCCCGGACATCTAAGGGCATCACAGACCTGTTATTGCTCTGTTTCGTGCGGCTAGGAGCCGCTTGTCCCTCTAAGAAGGTTGTAAGGTGCTGGGAACCCCGCACCTATTTAATAGGCTAGAGTCTCGTTCGTTATCGGAATTAACCAGACAAATCGCTCCACCAACTAAGAACGGCCATGCACCACCATCCACCGAATCAAGAAAGAGCTCTCAATCTGTCAATCCTCCCAGTGTCCGGGCCGGGTAAGTTTTCCCGTGTTGAGTCAAATTAAGCCGCAGGCTCCACTCCTGGTGGTGCCCTTCCGTCAATTCCTTTAAGTTTCAGCTTTGCAACCATACTTCCCCCGGAACCCAAATACTTTGGTTTCCCGGAAGCTGCCCGCCGAGTCATTTGAGTAACTCAGGCGGATCGCTGGTTGGCATCGTTTATGGTCAGAACTAGGGCGGTATCTGATCGCCTTCGAACCTCTGACTTTCGTTCTTGATCAATGAAAACATTCTTGGCAAATGCTTTCGCAGTAGTTCGTCTTGCGACGGTCCAAGAATTTCACCTCTAGCGCCGCAATACGAATGCCCCCGTCCGTCCCTTCGTCTTGCGACGGTCCAAGAATTTCACCTCTAGCGCCGCAATACGAATGCCCCCGTCCGTCCCTCTTAATCATTACCTCGTATTCCAAAAACCAACAGAACAGAAACGAGGTCTTGTTCTATTATTCCATGCAAGTTTATTCAGGCGACTCGCCTGCGTTGAGCACTCTAATTTTTTCAAAGTAAAAGCACCGGCCATCTCGAGGCACACAATGAAGTGCACCAAGAAAGAACCGGCATGATGTTCAGTCCGAGCCGTCGCATCGGGTAGATGCACTACTCGTCTGGAACTGAGATCCAACTACGAGCTTTTTAACCGCAGCAGCTTTAGTATACGCTATTGGAGCTGGAATTACCGCGGCTGCTGGCACCAGACTTGCCCTCCAATTGATCCTCGTTAAAGGATTTAGAGTGTACTCATTTCAATTACGGGGCCTCAAAAGAGTCCCGTATTGTTATTTTTCGTCACTACCTCCCCGTGCCGGGAGTGGGTAATTTGCGCGCCTGCTGCCTTCCTTGGATGTGGTAGCCGTTTCTCAGGCTCCCTCTCCGGAATCGAACCCTGATTCTCCGTTACCCGTAACAACCATGGTAAGCAAGTAACCTACCATCGAAAGTTGATAAGGCAGACACTTGAAAGAAACGTCGCCGGCTCGTGGCCATGCGATCAGCACAAAGTTATCCAGAGTCACCACACAATACGGGCCGAAACCCGATCGATCTTGGTCTAATAAAAGCACCCGTTACCCAAAGGGCTCCAGGCTCACTGCATGTATTAGCTCTAGAATTGCCACAGTTATCCAAGTAGGAAGAAACGATCTAAGGAACCATAACTGATTTAATGAGCCATTCGCGGTTTCGCCTTATTTCGGCATGTACTTAGACATGCATGGCTTAATCTTTGAGACAAGCATATGATTACTGGCAGGATCAACCAGGTAATCGTTCGACTGCGCGTCCGTCCTCGCCTTCGGCGGGCCGGACGCAGTCTGTGTGCGGCGGAGGCCACCTTCAGGCGCCCCAACACGCTTATTTTGCACTCCGAGATGACGGCGTTCGAGCTCGCTACGGCACAACCTTCCCGAAAGACGAGTGGGAGCCGTGCGGCAAGAAGCACGTTCATGCTCGCTCTTTTTCGTTGCATCGACTCGGTCGCGCCGTGCGGGTTGCCCAAGCCCGCTGCACTGTCGGTGGACCGGCCGGAACTAGCAACGGAGCCGAGACTGCAAAGCCGCCAGACGACGGGTCACGCCCGCGTCTTCGGCGCTTTCGCATCTGAATCGCCCGAGGACGACACGGAACACACCTCGATATCGTGGTAAAACGGCACCGTCCGACAACCAGCCCCTAACGCATCAAGCGGATGAGGCTGCAGACGACTGCCGTGGATTCCCCTGGAGCAGACCCGAGGACACGCTTGACGAGGCCGAAGCCCGCCGCATATCAGACACCCGGTCGCTTTCGCGTACGCCGCTCACGAGAACCCCCACATAATAGCAGCGATAAGTACCCAGACCTCCTTGGGCACTAATACGAGCGTACTCGAGAAAATTTCACCGCGGGTGTGCCCCGAAACGTGTGGCACGTTGAGCGTGCCACAAGTCTACGTCGCTCTCAAACCCGCCGAGGTCGTAGAATTTGCGACCCTACTCACGAAATTCCCACCGAGGATACGGCCGCAAACGTACCGCACCTTGGGTAGGCCACGAGTTTGTGCAACACTACGCTGACGGCACAGCACCGAGGTCGTGCGCGCACGCACGGGAAAATTCCGCCGCGGTTTCTGCCGAAAACGTGAGGCACCACGACTCTCCGCAAGTTCGCGTCGACTGCGAAAGACCGAAGTCGTGAACGACGTGTCCGCTACTCGCCGCCGACACGCTGGACACCAAACGTACAACGACTCGACGGCGTCGTAGAGGCCCACGACGCGGTTTTCCTTAACGACGTCTCGGCGTGGCACCGACAGGTTAGAACGGCCGACCAACGTTCCCTGTCCGCCGTTCGGCTCAGTCGAAGGGCTCGGCGACTTCGGCAACGCTGCGAAGCCGCACGGTGACGCACGCCATGTCCCCATTTTTTTTTTTTTTCTTTCTGCGTCTGCCGGGGTGCCCCTATAATAGCAGCGATAAGCACCCAGACCGCCGTGGGTCGCTCGCCCCGGCTGACGTGGTTTTTCGTACTCCTGCGGCGGTCGCCGTCAAGCACGTCCAAATACGCTACTTTCGTGGGCGCATTCACGCTCTTTCGCTTCGCCGGAGTGCCAGCACTCACTCTGCCAAAAACGGCGAACATCCGAGCGGCGGTTCCCACTTTTGCGTCGGCGTCGCAAACCCCGCCCCGGCAGACGAGGTTTGCCGTACTCGTGCGACGGTGGCCGGCGGGCACGTCGAAAGACGCCGATATCGTGCGCGAATTGGCGCACCTTGGCTTCACCGGAGTGCCGCCACTGACTCCTCCAAAAACGGCGAAGATCCGAGCGGCGCTTCCCACTTTCGCATCGGCGTCCCGAACTCCGCCCCGGCTGACGCGGTTTACCGTACTCGTGCGACGGTCGCCGGCGAGCACGTGGAAAGACGCCGATATCGTGCCCGAATCGGCTCCGTTCGGCTTCGCCGGAGTGCCAGCACTGGCTCGGCGAAAGACGACGAACATCCGAGCGACGGTTCTCACTATTGCGTACGCGTCGCAAACCCCGCCCCGGCAGACGCACTTTGCCGTACTCGTGCGACGGTCGCCGGCGAGCACGTAGAAAGACGCCGATATCGTGCCGGAATCGGCCCCGTTTGGCTTCGCCGGAGTGCCAGCACTCACTCGGCCACAAACGGCGAACATCCGAGCGGCGGTTCCCACTTAGCCGTCGGCGTCCCGAACTCCGCCCCGGCAGACGCGGTTGCCGAGCTCGTGCGACTAGCGACCGCGAAGCCGTCTCGCGACGCCGCTTTCGTGCGCGGCTCCCACTGCGACCTGGGTCACCCGAGGTCGACGAGCAAGAAAGAATGTCGAAAAAAAATTTTTTTTTTTTTTGCGTCTGCCGGGGTGCCCCTATAATAGCAGCGATAAGCACCCAGACCGCCATGGGTCGCTCGCCCCGGCTGACGTGGTTTTTCGTTTTCCTGCGGTGGTCGTCGTCAAGCACGTCCAAACACGCCACTTTCGTGGGCGCATTCGCGCTCTTTCGCTTCGCCGGAGTGCCAGCACTCACTCTGCCAAAAACGGCGAACATCCTAGTGGCGGTTCCCACTTTTGCGTCGGCGTCGCCAACCCCGCCCCGGCATACGCGGTTTGCCGTACTCGTGCGGCGGTGGCCGGCGGGCACGTCGAAAGACACCGATATCGTGCGCGAGTCGATGCTTCTTGGTCTCGCAGGAGGGCCGCCACTCACTCCTGCAAAAACGGCGAAGATCCGAGCGGCGCTTCCCACTTTTTCGTCGGCATCGCAAACCTCGCCCCGGCAGACGCGCTTTGCCGTACTCGTGCGACGGTCGCCGGCGAGCACGTCGAAATACGCCGATATCGTGCCCGAATCGGCCCCGTTTCGCTTCGCCGGAGTGCCAGCACTCACTCGGCCAAAAACGGCGAACATCCGAGCAGCGGTACCCACTTAGCCGTCGGCATCCCGAACTCCGCGCCGGCTGACGTGGTTGCCGAGCTCGTGCGACTAGCGACCGCGAACGCGTCTCGCGACGCCGCTTTCGTGCGCGGCTCCCATTGCGACCTGGGTTACCCGAGCTCGACCAGCAAAAAAGAAGGTCGAAAAAAAATTTTTTTTTTCTGCGTCTGCCGGGGTGCCCCTATAATAGCAGCGATAAGCACCCAGACCGCCGTGGGTCGCTCGCCCCGGCTGACGTGGTTTTTCGTACTCCTGCAGCGGTCGCCGTCAAGCACGTCCAAATACGCCACTTTCGTGGGCGCTTTCGCGCTCTTTCGCGTCGCCGGTGTGCCAGCACTCACTCTGCCAAAAACGGCGAACATCCTAGTGGCGGTTCCCACTTTTGCGTCGGCGTCGCCAACCCCGCCCCGGCATACGCGGTTTGCCGTACTCGTGCGGCGGTGGCCGGCGGGCACGTCGAAAGACACCGATATCGTGCGCGAGTCGATGCTTCTTGGTCTCGCAGGAGGGCCGCCACTCACTCCTGCAAAAACGGCGAAGATCCGAGCGGCGCTTCCCACTTTTTCGTCGGCATCGCAAACCTCGCCCCGGCAGACGCGCTTTGCCGTACTCGTGCGACGGTCGCCGGCGAGCACGTCGAAATACGCCGATATCGTGCCCGAATCGGCCCCGTTTCGCTTCGCCGGAGTGCCAGCACTCACTCGGCCAAAAACGGCGAACATCCGAGCAGCGGTACCCACTTAGCCGTCGGCATCCCGAACTCCGCGCCGGCTGACGCGGTTGCCGAGCTCGTGCGACTAGCGACCGCGAACGCGTCTCGCGACGCCGCTTTCGTGCGCGGCTCCCATTGCGACCTGGGTTACCCGAGCTCGACCAGCAAAAAAGAAGGTCGAAAAAAAATTTTTTTTTTCTGCGTCTGCCGGGGTGCCCCTATAATAGCAGCGATAAGCACCCAGACCGCCGTGGGTCGCTCGCCCCGGCTGACGTGGTTTTTCGTACTCCTGCAGCGGTCGCCGTCAAGCACGTCCAAATACGCCACTTTCGTGGGCGCTTTCGCGCTCTTTCGCGTCGCCGGTGTGCCAGCACTCACTCTGCCAAAAACGGCCAACATCCGAGCGGCGGTTCCCACTTTTGCGTCGGCGTCGTAAACCCCGCCCCGGCAGACGCGGTTTGCCCTACTCGTTCGACGGTCGCCGGCGAGCGCGTCGAAAGACGCCGATATCGTGCGCTAATTGGCGCTCCTTGGCTTCTCCGGAGTGCCGCCACTCACTCCTCCAAAAACGGCGAAGATCCGAGCGGCGTTCTCCACTTTCGCATCGGCGTCCCGAACTCCGCCCGGGCTGACGCGGTTTACCGTACTCGTGCGACGGTCGCCGCCGGGCACGTCGAAAGACGCCGATATCGTGCCGTAATCGGCCCCGTTTGGCTTCGCCCGAGTGCCAGCACTCACTCGGCCAAAAACGGCGAACATCCGAGCAGCGTTTCCCACTTTCGCATCGGCGTCCCGAAGCCCGCCCCGGCAGACGCGGTTTGCCCTACTCGAGCGACGGTCGCCGGCGATCACGTCGAAAGGCGCCGAATTCGTGCACGAATCGATGCTTCTTGGTCTCGCAGGAGGGCCGCCACTCACTCCTGCAAAAACGGCGAAGATCCGAGTTGCGCTTCCCACTTTTTCGTCGGCGTCCCGAACTACGCCCCGGCTGACGCGGTTTACCGTACTCGTGCGACGGTCGCCGGCGGGCACTTCAAAATACGCCGATTTCGTGGGCGCATTCACGCTGTTTCGCTTCCCCGGAGTGCCAACACTCACTCTGCCGAAAGCGGCGATCATCCGAGCGGCGGTTCCCACTTTTGCGTCGGCTTCGCAAACGGCGCCCCGGCAGACGCGCTCGTGCGACGTACTCGTGCGACGGTCGCCGGCGAGCACGTCGAAAGACGCCGATATCGTGCTCGAATCGACCCCGTTTCGCTTCGCCGGAGTGCTGCCAGTCACGGCGCAGAAAACGGCGAACAAGTGTTTTTTTTTTTTTTTTCCTAGAATTTGTGTTATAGAAGGCACATTTGATATCGGACGATAATTTTCAACTTTATCACGCGCACCGATTTTCGTGTAGAGGTTTGCAAGTTTATGGGAATTTCTCCACTTGGAATAATGCGATTTAGTAGTACTACGAGAACTTCATGGATGTACTCAAGGGTACGGGGCAAGTCAGTTACGTCAACACCTGCAGATTTTTTACACTTCAAACTGAAAATTGTTGGTTGTGAGTCCTCGTGTGATATTAAAGGCCGATTCGCTAACACATAGAACAAAGAAAGAAAGGAAGAAAAAACGCCCGCGCTCGCTCAAGAAACCTGGGTTCGCAACAAGTGGCAACAACAAGCAACCGAGCGAGTGCGCCAAAACCCGTGGCGGCCGAACAAACGCGAAGTCCCAACCGCGTCAGCCGGGGCGGCACGGGACAGGAAAAATCACTTCAGCCGGGGCGGCGGGGCACCGAATAAACCTCGTCACCTCGTCGCAGGATAAAAGAGGAAACAAAAAGTCTAAACAGCGTCTGCTGGAGCGAATGCGTAATAAAACAACAACAACAACAAAAAAAAAACACCCGCGCTCAAGAAGTCTGCAATCCTCACAAAAGGCGACTGTGACCGAGCAGCGTCAGCCGGGGCCGTGCGGAAACGGAAAAACCGCGACTACCGGGGCGTCGAGGCACCGAAAAATCCTCTTCAGCCGCGGCGAAAAAAAAAAACAAAAAGAAAGACGGAGGGGGGGGGGGGGGAACCACGTCTGCCGGGGCGAAGGAAAAAAAAAAACGCGTCTGCCGGGGCGAGCCCGGGTGCGGCACCACCGGGAAAACTGTGGCTAACAGACATGGCGATCGAGTGAGTGGGCCACCAGCCAGGCTCAGCCAAAAAGTGCCAAGTCCGAACTGCGTCAGCCGGGGCGGCAAAAACCGCGTCAGCCGGGGCGGCGCAAAAAAACCGCGTCTGCCGGGGCGGCACGAAACCGCGTCAGCCGGGGCGGCGCGAAAACTGCGTCAGCCGGGGCGAAAGAAAAAAAAAAACGCGTCTGCCGGGGCGAGCCCGGGTGCGGCACCACCGGGAAAACTGTGGCAAACAGACATGGCGATCGAGTGAGTGGGCCGCCAGCCAGGCACAGCCGAAAAGTGCTAAGTCCGAACTGCGTCTGCCGGGGCGGCACGAAACCGCGTCAGCCGGGGCGGCGCGAAAACCGCGTCTGCCGGGGCGGCACGAAACCGCGTCAGCCGGGGCGGCGCGAAAACTGCGTCAGCCGGGGCGAGCCCGGGTGCGGCACCACCGGGAAAACTGTGGCAAACAGACATGGCGATCGAGTGAGTGGGCCGCCAGCCAGGCACAGCCGAAAAGTGCTAAGTCCGAACTGCGTCTGCCGGGGCGGCACGAAACCGCGTCAGCCGGGGCGGCGCGAAAACCGCGTCTGCCGGGGCGGCACGAAACCGCGTCAGCCGGGGCGGCGCGAAAACTGCGTCAGCCGGGGCGAGCCCGGGTGCGGCACCACCGGGAAAACTGTGGCAAACAGACATGGCGATCGAGTGAGTGGGCCGCCAGCCAGGCACAGCCGAAAAGTGCTAAGTCCGAACTGCGTCTGCCGGGGCGGCACGAAACCGCGTCAGCCGGGGCGGCGCGAAAACCGCGTCTGCCGGGGCGGCACGAAACCGCGTCAGCCGGGGCGGCGCGAAAACTGCGTCAGCCGGGGCGAGCCCGGGTGCGGCACCACCGGGAAAACTGTGGCAAACAGACATGGCGATCGAGTGAGTGGGCCGCCAGCCAGGCACAGCCGAAAAGTGCAAAGTCCGAACCGTGTCAGCCGGGGCGACGCAAAAACCGCGTCAGCCGGGGCGGCGCGAAAACCGCGTCAGCCGGGGCGGCACGAAACCGCGTCAGCCGGGGCGGCGCGAAAACTGCGTCAGCCGGGGCGGCGCGAAAACCTCGTCAGCCGGGGCGAGCGAAAAGGGGGGGGGGGGGGAACCACGTCTGCCGGGGCGAAAGAAAAAAAAAACGCGTCTGCCGGGGCGAGCCCGGGTGCGGCACCACCGGGAAGACTGTGGCAAACAGACATGGCGATCGAGTGAGTGGGCCGCCAGCCAGGCTCAGCCCAAAAAGTGCCAAGTCCGAACTGCGTCAGCCGGGGCGGCAAAAACCGCGTCAGCCGGGGCGGCGCGAAAACCGCGTCTGCCGGGGCGGCGCGAAAACTGCGTCAGCCGGGGCGAGCCCGGGTGCGGCACCACCGGGAAAACTGTGGCTAACAGACATGGCGATCGAGTGAGTGGGCCACCAGCCAGGCTCAGCCAAAAAGTGCCAAGTCCGAACTGCGTCAGCCGGGGCGGCAAAAACCGCGTCAGCCGGGGCGGCGCAAAAAAACCGCGTCTGCCGGGGCGGCACGAAACCGCGTCAGCCGGGGCGGCGCGAAAACTGCGTCAGCCGGGGCGAAAGAAAAAAAAAAACGCGTCTGCCGGGGCGAGCCCGGGTGCGGCACCACCGGGAAAACTGTGGCAAACAGACATGGCGATCGAGTGAGTGGGCCGCCAGCCAGGCACAGCCGAAAAGTGCTAAGTCCGAACTGCGTCTGCCGGGGCGGCACGAAACCGCGTCAGCCGGGGCGGCGCGAAAACCGCGTCTGCCGGGGCGGCACGAAACCGCGTCAGCCGGGGCGGCGCGAAAACTGCGTCAGCCGGGGCGAGCCCGGGTGCGGCACCACCGGGAAAACTGTGGCAAACAGACATGGCGATCGAGTGAGTGGGCCGCCAGCCAGGCACAGCCGAAAAGTGCTAAGTCCGAACTGCGTCTGCCGGGGCGGCACGAAACCGCGTCAGCCGGGGCGGCGCGAAAACCGCGTCTGCCGGGGCGGCACGAAACCGCGTCAGCCGGGGCGGCGCGAAAACTGCGTCAGCCGGGGCGAGCCCGGGTGCGGCACCACCGGGAAAACTGTGGCAAACAGACATGGCGATCGAGTGAGTGGGCCGCCAGCCAGGCACAGCCGAAAAGTGCTAAGTCCGAACTGCGTCAGCCGGGGCGGCAAAAACCGCGTCAGCCGGGGCGGCGCAAAAAACCGCGTCTGCCGGGGCGGCACGAAACCGCGTCAGCCGGGGCGGCGCGAAAACTGCGTCAGCCGGGGCGAAAGAAAAAAAAAACGCGTCTGCCGGGGCGAGCCCGGGTGCGGCACCACCGGGAAAACTGTGGCAAACAGACATGGCGATCGAGTGAGTGGGCCGCCAGCCAGGCACAGCCGAAAAGTGCTAAGTCCGAACTGCGTCTGCCGGGGCGGCACGAAACCGCGTCAGCCGGGGCGGCGCGAAAACCGCGTCTGCCGGGGCGGCACGAAACCGCGTCAGCCGGGGCGGCGCGAAAACTGCGTCAGCCGGGGCGAGCCCGGGTGCGGCACCACCGGGAAAACTGTGGCAAACAGACATGGCGATTGAGTGAGTGGGCCGCCAGCCAGGCACAGCCGAAAAGTGCTAAGTCTGAACTGCGTCTGCCGGGGCGGCACGAAACCGCGTCAGCCGGGGCGGCGCGAAAACCGCGTCTGCCGGGGCGGCACGAAACCGCGTCAGCCGGGGCGGCGCGAAAACTGCGTCAGCCGGGGCGAGCCCGGGTGCGGCACCACCGGGAAAACTGTGGCAAACAGACATGGCGATCGAGTGAGTGGGCCGCCAGCCAGGCACAGCCGAAAAGTGCTAAGTCCGAACTGCGTCTGCCGGGGCGGCACGAAACCGCGTCAGCCGGGGCGGCGCGAAAACCGCGTCTGCCGGGGCGGCACGAAACCGCGTCAGCCGGGGCGGCGCGAAAACTGCGTCAGCCGGGGCGAGCCCGGGTGCGGCACCACCGGGAAAACTGTGGCAAACAGACATGGCGATCGAGTGAGTGGGCCGCCAGCCAGGCACAGCCGAAAAGTGCTAAGTCCGAACTGCGTCAGCCGGGGCGGCAAAAACCGCGTCAGCCGGGGCGGCGCAAAAAACCGCGTCTGCCGGGGCGGCACGAAACCGCGTCAGCCGGGGCGGCGCGAAAACTGCGTCAGCCGGGGCGAAAGAAAAAAAAAACGCGTCTGCCGGGGCGAGCCCGGGTGCGGCACCACCGGGAAAACTGT
>NW_027464687.1:177500-190000 GCF_043290135.1 Rhipicephalus microplus
AGAATCAGTGCTCAGTGTGTCCTGCAATTCACACCAAGTCTCGCAGCTGGCTGCGTTCTTCATCGACCCGAGAACCGAGTGATCCACCGCTTAGAGTCGTGAAAAAGTGTTTGTTCAATTCCGTACAGTCAAAACCAAACGTTTCTGGCACTCGGCCAAACAGTGGCCAAGAAGGGCGCTTTTCAGCGCACGCTTGGACTCCAAAACTCTGCCGCGCCTTTTTCGGCTGCCGCAAATCGAGCAAACGGTGTGTTTCGGACGGCGTTTCGCTTTCGCTACTTGCGAGTGCTTTCGTGGTCCACCCCTCTATAAATACTCGGGAGGCGTCGAAGCCGGTTCTCCAAGCCGGACCCGTAGGTATCGTTGTGTGCTCGCTCTCATTGGCCCGCCTAACCAGAAAATGCCTGCGGTACACCCATTTGGATAAGAGTGCACGCAGATGCGGGCCTCGACGGCTACACATTTCCTCGGGCGGCCGCCTCCCGGCCTCCGTGGAGCGCGGGATGCACGGTCCCATCGACAAGCCTCTCCCGTTTTTACCGTGGCGTCGCGGTTCACCACGGCAGGCGGGTCGGTCTCCTCCGCATAAAAAGGGGGACCCCCGCTTTTTGTTCCACGAAATCGCACAAGCTTTTTTCGCATCCACGGTTTGCCACCGCACACCAAAATGCCGATCCGGCTGCCTACTTTAGCCAACAGGTGGAGCCAGGCGCGCCGTACTTGCGCGGCACTTCCCACGTCCACCGAAGTCGGTGCCAAGGACCACTTTCGGCGCCGGAGCCGCGTACGAGCCTACTCGAGGCGGAAGAACGAAGCCAGCAAGGGCCTGGCCGCAAGTGCGTTCAATTGTCGGGACGTCCAAGTCCCTCGTTCTTCCGTGCTTCCTCTTTCGGCAAGTCGTTGCGGCACCTTCCCAAAGCGCGCAGACCCGCTAATCGCGACGAGCGCGACGTGGCCGTGCCGCCTTTCCCTCGGCAGCAAGCAAAACGCCTGGCAACGTCGACGCTCCCCTAACCGCGATCTCGCACCGTGTTTCGTGTGGCGAATTCAAAAGCCGGCCGGCGCTGCTGCAACCATTACGGTCGGTACGCATACGCCGCGGAGGGCGGGACGGTCATCGGAGCGTGCGGTTCCTCCATCGAGTACTGCGCACCTCGGCCGTCGCATCGCCGTGCCATGACCGGCCGCGCGTCAACGCGAACCGGTGCCAGCGAGATCCCTCGCCTGCAAGAACCGACCGGCAGCCTCCGTCACCCGAGGACGCGGAGGCGCTTGCCGCGGACGGCGGGACGGTATGCACTGGTGCACAGCGGACCCGTCACATCGCCAGTTCCTTGACCGACCGCCGACGCTTGTGCCGTTCCTCTCGTACTTGGCAGTCGCCGCGCGATTGTCGGGTCTCGTTCTTGCACGCTCGAACGGTCGGGAGGGCACTCGGCTGGCGTTTCGGGAACGCGCAGCCTCGCCTTCTACCGACGTAACCACGACTCGCCGTTCGCGCTCCGCCGCTCCTGTTTACAGTACTAGGCGGTCCCGCAGCGGTCGGGTCGCGCATTTCGAGCGCTTCGAGCCACGGTGCAGTGGCGGGTCGAAAGCCGACCTATGAGTGCGTTGCGCCGTTTGTACCCGCGTCCGCCACCTGGCCGACCGTCCAAGGTCGCGGTGTTGGCGTCCGCTGGGCGCAACAATTTGTCACGGGGTGCCGCTCCACATTCAGGCAGCCCCGTGGGGAAAAGCCGACCCCGCGTCCAAACGGGGTCAGCGGCAGAAAGTGTCGGGCGCAGACGCAGCTGAGGCGCTCACCCTTCACAATCCGTTAATGATCCTTCCGCAGGTTCACCTACGGAAACCTTGTTACGACTTTTACTTCCTCTAAATGATCAAGTTTGGTCATCTTTCCAACAGACCGGCGCAACCGAAAGGCCGCGCCGGACATCGGTCCGAAGACCTCACTAAATCATTCAATCGGTAGTAGCGACGGGCGGTGTGTACAAAGGGCAGGGACGTAATCAACGCGAGCTTATGACTCGCGCTTACTGGGAATTCCTCGTTCAAGGGGAACAATTGCAAGCCCCTATCCCAATCACGAAAGAAGTTCCACGGGTTACCCAGTCTTTTCAGACAGGGATAAAGACACGCTGCTTCCTTCAGTGTAGCGCGCGTGCGGCCCCGGACATCTAAGGGCATCACAGACCTGTTATTGCTCTGTTTCGTGCGGCTAGGAGCCGCTTGTCCCTCTAAGAAGGTTGTAAGGTGCTGGGAACCCCGCACCTATTTAATAGGCTAGAGTCTCGTTCGTTATCGGAATTAACCAGACAAATCGCTCCACCAACTAAGAACGGCCATGCACCACCATCCACCGAATCAAGAAAGAGCTCTCAATCTGTCAATCCTCCCAGTGTCCGGGCCGGGTAAGTTTTCCCGTGTTGAGTCAAATTAAGCCGCAGGCTCCACTCCTGGTGGTGCCCTTCCGTCAATTCCTTTAAGTTTCAGCTTTGCAACCATACTTCCCCCGGAACCCAAATACTTTGGTTTCCCGGAAGCTGCCCGCCGAGTCATTTGAGTAACTCAGGCGGATCGCTGGTTGGCATCGTTTATGGTCAGAACTAGGGCGGTATCTGATCGCCTTCGAACCTCTGACTTTCGTTCTTGATCAATGAAAACATTCTTGGCAAATGCTTTCGCAGTAGTTCGTCTTGCGACGGTCCAAGAATTTCACCTCTAGCGCCGCAATACGAATGCCCCCGTCCGTCCCTCTTAATCATTACCTCGTATTCCAAAAACCAACAGAACAGAAACGAGGTCTTGTTCTATTATTCCATGCAAGTTTATTCAGGCGACTCGCCTGCGTTGAGCACTCTAATTTTTTCAAAGTAAAAGCACCGGCCATCTCGAGGCACACAATGAAGTGCACCAAGAAAGAACCGGCATGATGTTCAGTCCGAGCCGTCGCATCGGGTAGATGCACTACTCGTCTGGAACTGAGATCCAACTACGAGCTTTTTAACCGCAGCAGGTTTAGTATACGCTATTGGAGCTGGAATTACCGCGGCTGCTGGCACCAGACTTGCCCTCCAATTGATCCTCGTTAAAGGATTTAGAGTGTACTCATTTCAATTACGGGGCCTCAAAAGAGTCCCGTATTGTTATTTTTCGTCACTACCTCCCCGTGCCGGGAGTGGGTAATTTGCGCGCCTGCTGCCTTCCTTGGATGTGGTAGCCGTTTCTCAGGCTCCCTCTCCGGAATCGAACCCTGATTCTCCGTTACCCGTAACAACCATGGTAAGCAAGTAACCTACCATCGAAAGTTGATAAGGCAGACACTTGAAAGAAACGTCGCCGGCTCGTGGCCATGCGATCAGCACAAAGTTATCCAGAGTCACCACACAATACGGGCCGAAACCCCATCGATCTTGGTCTAATAAAAGCACCCGTTACCCAAAGGGCTCCAGGCTCACTGCATGTATTAGCTCTAGAATTGCCACAGTTATCCAAGTAGGAAGAAACGATCTAAGGAACCATAACTGATTTAATGAGCCATTCGCGGTTTCGCCTTATTTCGGCATGTACTTAGACATGCATGGCTTAATCTTTGAGACAAGCATATGATTACTGGCAGGATCAACCAGGTAATCGTTCGACTGCGCGTCCGTCCTCGCCTTCGGCGGGCCGGACGCAGTCTGTGTGCGGCGGAGGCCACCTTCAGGCGCCCCAACACGCTTATTTTGCACTCCGAGATGACGGCGTTCGAGCTCGCTACGGCACAACCTTCCCGAAAGACGAGTGGGAGCCGTGCGGCAAGAAGCACGTTCATGCTCGCTCTTTTTCGTTGCATCGACTCGGTCGCGCCGTGCGGGTTGCCCAAGCCCGCTGCACTGTCGGTGGACCGGCCGGAACTAGCAACGGAGCCGAGACTGCAAAGCCGCCAGACGACGGGTCACGCCCGCGTCTTCGGCGCTTTCGCATCTGAATCGCCCGAGGACGACACGGAACACACCTCGATATCGTGGTAAAACGGCACCGTCCGACAACCAGCCCCTAACGCATCAAGCGGATGAGGCTGCAGACGACTGCCGTGGATTCCCCTGGAGCAGACCCGAGGACACGCTTGACGAGGCCGAAGCCCGCCGCATATCAGACACCCGGTCGCTTTCGCGTACGCCGCTCACGAGAACCCCCACATAATAGCAGCGATAAGTACCCAGACCTCCTTGGGCACTAATACGAGCGTACTCGAGAAAATTTCACCGCGGGTGTGCCCCGAAACGTGTGGCACGTTGAGCGTGCCACAAGTCTACGTCGCTCTCAAACCCGCCGAGGTCGTAGAATTTGCGACCCTACTCACGAAATTCCCACCGAGGATACGGCCGCAAACGTACCGCACCTTGGGTAGGCCACGAGTTTGTGCAACACTACGCTGACGGCACAGCACCGAGGTCGTGCGCGCACGCACGGGAAAATTCCGCCGCGGTTTCTGCCGAAAACGTGAGGCACCACGACTCTCCGCAAGTTCGCGTCGACTGCGAAAGACCGAAGTCGTGAACGACGTGTCCGCTACTCGCCGCCGACACGCTGGACACCAAACGTACAACGACTCGACGGCGTCGTAGAGGCCCACGACGCGGTTTTCCTTAACGACGTCTCGGCGTGGCACCGACAGGTTAGAACGGCCGACCAACGTTCCCTGTCCGCCGTTCGGCTCAGTCGAAGGGCTCGGCGACTTCGGCAACGCTGCGAAGCCGCACGGTGACGCACGCCATGTCCCCATTTTTTTTTTTTTCTTTCTGCGTCTGCCGGGGTGCCCCTATAATAGCAGCGATAAGCACCCAGACCGCCGTGGGTCGCTCGCCCCGGCTGACGTGGTTTTTCGTACTCCTGCGGCGGTCGCCGTCAAGCACGTCCAAATACGCTACTTTCGTGGGCGCATTCACGCTCTTTCGCTTCGCCGGAGTGCCAGCACTCACTCTGCCAAAAACGGCGAACATCCGAGCGGCGGTTCCCACTTTTGCGTCGGCGTCGCAAACCCCGCCCCGGCAGACGAGGTTTGCCGTACTCGTGCGACGGTGGCCGGCGGGCACGTCGAAAGACGCCGATATCGTGCGCGAATTGGCGCACCTTGGCTTCACCGGAGTGCCGCCACTGACTCCTCCAAAAACGGCGAAGATCCGAGCGGCGCTTCCCACTTTCGCATCGGCGTCCCGAACTCCGCCCCGGCTGACGCGGTTTACCGTACTCGTGCGACGGTCGCCGGCGAGCACGTGGAAAGACGCCGATATCGTGCCCGAATCGGCTCCGTTCGGCTTCGCCGGAGTGCCAGCACTGGCTCGGCGAAAGACGACGAACATCCGAGCGACGGTTCTCACTATTGCGTACGCGTCGCAAACCCCGCCCCGGCAGACGCACTTTGCCGTACTCGTGCGACGGTCGCCGGCGAGCACGTAGAAAGACGCCGATATCGTGCCGGAATCGGCCCCGTTTGGCTTCGCCGGAGTGCCAGCACTCACTCGGCCACAAACGGCGAACATCCGAGCGGCGGTTCCCACTTAGCCGTCGGCGTCCCGAACTCCGCCCCGGCAGACGCGGTTGCCGAGCTCGTGCGACTAGCGACCGCGAAGCCGTCTCGCGACGCCGCTTTCGTGCGCGGCTCCCACTGCGACCTGGGTCACCCGAGGTCGACGAGCAAGAAAGAATGTCGAAAAAAAATTTTTTTTTTTTTGCGTCTGCCGGGGTGCCCCTATAATAGCAGCGATAAGCACCCAGACCGCCATGGGTCGCTCGCCCCGGCTGACGTGGTTTTTCGTTTTCCTGCGGTGGTCGTCGTCAAGCACGTCCAAACACGCCACTTTCGTGGGCGCATTCGCGCTCTTTCGCTTCGCCGGAGTGCCAGCACTCACTCTGCCAAAAACGGCGAACATCCTAGTGGCGGTTCCCACTTTTGCGTCGGCGTCGCCAACCCCGCCCCGGCATACGCGGTTTGCCGTACTCGTGCGGCGGTGGCCGGCGGGCACGTCGAAAGACACCGATATCGTGCGCGAGTCGATGCTTCTTGGTCTCGCAGGAGGGCCGCCACTCACTCCTGCAAAAACGGCGAAGATCCGAGCGGCGCTTCCCACTTTTTCGTCGGCATCGCAAACCTCGCCCCGGCAGACGCGCTTTGCCGTACTCGTGCGACGGTCGCCGGCGAGCACGTCGAAATACGCCGATATCGTGCCCGAATCGGCCCCGTTTCGCTTCGCCGGAGTGCCAGCACTCACTCGGCCAAAAACGGCGAACATCCGAGCAGCGGTACCCACTTAGCCGTCGGCATCCCGAACTCCGCGCCGGCTGACGCGGTTGCCGAGCTCGTGCGACTAGCGACCGCGAACGCGTCTCGCGACGCCGCTTTCGTGCGCGGCTCCCATTGCGACCTGGGTTACCCGAGCTCGACCAGCAAAAAAGAAGGTCGAAAAAAAATTTTTTTTTTCTGCGTCTGCCGGGGTGCCCCTATAATAGCAGCGATAAGCACCCAGACCGCCGTGGGTCGCTCGCCCCGGCTGACGTGGTTTTTCGTACTCCTGCAGCGGTCGCCGTCAAGCACGTCCAAATACGCCACTTTCGTGGGCGCTTTCGCGCTCTTTCGCGTCGCCGGTGTGCCAGCACTCACTCTGCCAAAAACGGCGAACATCCTAGTGGCGGTTCCCACTTTTGCGTCGGCGTCGCCAACCCCGCCCCGGCATACGCGGTTTGCCGTACTCGTGCGGCGGTGGCCGGCGGGCACGTCGAAAGACACCGATATCGTGCGCGAGTCGATGCTTCTTGGTCTCGCAGGAGGGCCGCCACTCACTCCTGCAAAAACGGCGAAGATCCGAGCGGCGCTTCCCACTTTTTCGTCGGCATCGCAAACCTCGCCCCGGCAGACGCGCTTTGCCGTACTCGTGCGACGGTCGCCGGCGAGCACGTCGAAATACGCCGATATCGTGCCCGAATCGGCCCCGTTTCGCTTCGCCGGAGTGCCAGCACTCACTCGGCCAAAAACGGCGAACATCCGAGCAGCGGTACCCACTTAGCCGTCGGCATCCCGAACTCCGCGCCGGCTGACGCGGTTGCCGAGCTCGTGCGACTAGCGACCGCGAACGCGTCTCGCGACGCCGCTTTCGTGCGCGGCTCCCATTGCGACCTGGGTTACCCGAGCTCGACCAGCAAAAAAGAAGGTCGAAAAAAAATTTTTTTTTTCTGCGTCTGCCGGGGTGCCCCTATAATAGCAGCGATAAGCACCCAGACCGCCGTGGGTCGCTCGCCCCGGCTGACGTGGTTTTTCGTACTCCTGCAGCGGTCGCCGTCAAGCACGTCCAAATACGCCACTTTCGTGGGCGCTTTCGCGCTCTTTCGCGTCGCCGGTGTGCCAGCACTCACTCTGCCAAAAACGGCCAACATCCGAGCGGCGGTTCCCACTTTTGCGTCGGCGTCGTAAACCCCGCCCCGGCAGACGCGGTTTGCCCTACTCGTTCGACGGTCGCCGGCGAGCGCGTCGAAAGACGCCGATATCGTGCGCTAATTGGCGCTCCTTGGCTTCTCCGGAGTGCCGCCACTCACTCCTCCAAAAACGGCGAAGATCCGAGCGGCGTTCTCCACTTTCGCATCGGCGTCCCGAACTCCGCCCGGGCTGACGCGGTTTACCGTACTCGTGCGACGGTCGCCGCCGGGCACGTCGAAAGACGCCGATATCGTGCCGTAATCGGCCCCGTTTGGCTTCGCCCGAGTGCCAGCACTCACTCGGCCAAAAACGGCGAACATCCGAGCAGCGTTTCCCACTTTCGCATCGGCGTCCCGAAGCCCGCCCCGGCAGACGCGGTTTGCCCTACTCGAGCGACGGTCGCCGGCGATCACGTCGAAAGGCGCCGAATTCGTGCACGAATCGATGCTTCTTGGTCTCGCAGGAGGGCCGCCACTCACTCCTGCAAAAACGGCGAAGATCCGAGTTGCGCTTCCCACTTTTTCGTCGGCGTCCCGAACTACGCCCCGGCTGACGCGGTTTACCGTACTCGTGCGACGGTCGCCGGCGGGCACTTCAAAATACGCCGATTTCGTGGGCGCATTCACGCTGTTTCGCTTCCCCGGAGTGCCAACACTCACTCTGCCGAAAGCGGCGATCATCCGAGCGGCGGTTCCCACTTTTGCGTCGGCTTCGCAAACGGCGCCCCGGCAGACGCGCTCGTGCGACGTACTCGTGCGACGGTCGCCGGCGAGCACGTCGAAAGACGCCGATATCGTGCTCGAATCGACCCCGTTTCGCTTCGCCGGAGTGCTGCCAGTCACGGCGCAGAAAACGGCGAACAAGTGTTTTTTTTTTTTTTTTCCTAGAATTTGTGTTATAGAAGGCACATTTGATATCGGACGATAATTTTCAACTTTATCACGCGCACCGATTTTCGTGTAGAGGTTTGCAAGTTTATGGGAATTTCTCCACTTGGAATAATGCGATTTAGTAGTACTACGAGAACTTCATGGATGTACTCAAGGGTACGGGGCAAGTCAGTTACGTCAACACCTGCAGATTTTTTACACTTCAAACTGAAAATTGTTGGTTGTGAGTCCTCGTGTGATATTAAAGGCCGATTCGCTAACACATAGAACAAAGAAAGAAAGGAAGAAAAAACGCCCGCGCTCGCTCAAGAAACCTGGGTTCGCAACAAGTGGCAACAACAAGCAACCGAGCGAGTGCGCCAAAACCCGTGGCGGCCGAACAAACGCGAAGTCCCAACCGCGTCAGCCGGGGCGGCACGGGACAGGAAAAATCACTTCAGCCGGGGCGGCGGGGCACCGAATAAACCTCGTCACCTCGTCGCAGGATAAAAGAGGAAACAAAAAGTCTAAACAGCGTCTGCTGGAGCGAATGCGTAATAAAACAACAACAACAACAAAAAAAAACACCCGCGCTCAAGAAGTCTGCAATCCTCACAAAAGGCGACTGTGACCGAGCAGCGTCAGCCGGGGCCGTGCGGAAACGGAAAAACCGCGACTACCGGGGCGTCGAGGCACCGAAAAATCCACTTCAGCCGCGGCGAAAAAAAAAACAAAAAGAAAGACGGAGGGGGGGGGGGGGGAACCACGTCTGCCGGGGCGAAGGAAAAAAAAAAACGCGTCTGCCGGGGCGAGCCCGGGTGCGGCACCACCGGGAAAACTGTGGCAAACAGACATGGCGATCGAGTGAGTGGGCCGCCAGCCAGGCTCAGCCAAAAAGTGCAAAGTCCGAACTGCGTCAGCCGGGGCGGCAAAAACCGCGTCAGCCGGGGCGGCGCAAAAAACCGCGTCTGCCGGGGCGGCACGAAACCGCGTCAGCCGGGGCGGGGCGAAAACTGCGTCAGCCGGGGCGAAAAGAAAAAAAAAAACGCGTCTGCCGGGGCAAGCCCGGGTGCGGCACCACCGGGAAAACTGTGGCAAACAGACATGGCGATCGAGTGAGTGGGCCGCCAGCCAGGCACAGCCGAAAAGTGCAAAGTCCGAACCGTGTCAGCCGGGGCGACGCAAAAACCGCGTCAGCCGGGGCGGCGCGAAAACCGCGTCAGCCGGGGCGGCACGAAACCGCGTCAGCCGGGGCGGCGCGAAAACTGCGTCAGCCGGGGCGGCGCGAAAACCTCGTCAGCCGGGGCGAGCGAAAAGGGGGGGGGGGGGGGGAACCACGTCTGCCGGGGCGAAAGAAAAAAAAACGCGTCTGCCGGGGCGAGCCCGGGTGCGGCACCACCGGGAAGACTGTGGCAAACAGACATGGCGATCGAGTGAGTGGGCCGCCAGCCAGGCTCAGCCCAAAAAGTGCCAAGTCCGAACTGCGTCAGCCGGGGCGGCAAAAACCGCGTCAGCCGGGGCGGCGCGAAAACCGCGTCTGCCGGGGCGGCGCGAAAACTGCGTCAGCCGGGGCGAGCCCGGGTGCGGCACCACCGGGAAAACTGTGGCTAACAGACATGGCGATCGAGTGAGTGGGCCACCAGCCAGGCTCAGCCAAAAAGTGCCAAGTCCGAACTGCGTCAGCCGGGGCGGCAAAAACCGCGTCAGCCGGGGCGGCGCAAAAAAACCGCGTCTGCCGGGGCGGCACGAAACCGCGTCAGCCGGGGCGGCGCGAAAACTGCGTCAGCCGGGGCGAAAGAAAAAAAAAAACGCGTCTGCCGGGGCGAGCCCGGGTGCGGCACCACCGGGAAAACTGTGGCAAACAGACATGGCGATCGAGTGAGTGGGCCGCCAGCCAGGCACAGCCGAAAAGTGCTAAGTCCGAACTGCGTCTGCCGGGGCGGCACGAAACCGCGTCAGCCGGGGCGGCGCGAAAACCGCGTCTGCCGGGGCGGCACGAAACCGCGTCAGCCGGGGCGGCGCGAAAACTGCGTCAGCCGGGGCGAGCCCGGGTGCGGCACCACCGGGAAAACTGTGGCAAACAGACATGGCGATCGAGTGAGTGGGCCGCCAGCCAGGCACAGCCGAAAAGTGCTAAGTCCGAACTGCGTCTGCCGGGGCGGCACGAAACCGCGTCAGCCGGGGCGGCGCGAAAACCGCGTCTGCCGGGGCGGCACGAAACCGCGTCAGCCGGGGCGGCGCGAAAACTGCGTCAGCCGGGGCGAGCCCGGGTGCGGCACCACCGGGAAAACTGTGGCAAACAGACATGGCGATCGAGTGAGTGGGCCGCCAGCCAGGCACAGCCGAAAAGTGCTAAGTCCGAACTGCGTCAGCCGGGGCGGCAAAAACCGCGTCAGCCGGGGCGGCGCAAAAAACCGCGTCTGCCGGGGCGGCACGAAACCGCGTCAGCCGGGGCGGCGCGAAAACTGCGTCAGCCGGGGCGAAAGAAAAAAAAAACGCGTCTGCCGGGGCGAGCCCGGGTGCGGCACCACCGGGAAAACTGTGGCAAACAGACATGGCGATCGAGTGAGTGGGCCGCCAGCCAGGCACAGCCGAAAAGTGCTAAGTCCGAACTGCGTCTGCCGGGGCGGCACGAAACCGCGTCAGCCGGGGCGGCGCGAAAACCGCGTCTGCCGGGGCGGCACGAAACCGCGTCAGCCGGGGCGGCGCGAAAACTGCGTCAGCCGGGGCGAGCCCGGGTGCGGCACCACCGGGAAAACTGTGGCAAACAGACATGGCGATCGAGTGAGTGGGCCGCCAGCCAGGCACAGCCGAAAAGTGCTAAGTCCGAACTGCGTCTGCCGGGGCGGCACGAAACCGCGTCAGCCGGGGCGGCGCGAAAACCGCGTCTGCCGGGGCGGCACGAAACCGCGTCAGCCGGGGCGGCGCGAAAACTGCGTCAGCCGGGGCGAGCCCGGGTGCGGCACCACCGGGAAAACTGTGGCAAACAGACATGGCGATCGAGTGAGTGGGCCGCCAGCCAGGCACAGCCGAAAAGTGCAAAGTCCGAACCGTGTCAGCCGGGGCGACGCAAAAACCGCGTCAGCCGGGGCGGCGCGAAAACCGCGTCAGCCGGGGCGGCACGAAACCGCGTCAGCCGGGGCGGCGCGAAAACTGCGTCAGCCGGGGCGGCGCGAAAACCTCGTCAGCCGGGGCGAGCGAAAAGGGGGGGGGGGGGAACCACGTCTGCCGGGGCGAAAGAAAAAAAAACGCGTCTGCCGGGGCGAGCCCGGGTGCGGCACCACCGGGAAGACTGTGGCAAACAGACATGGCGATCGAGTGAGTGGGCCGCCAGCCAGGCTCAGCCCAAAAAGTGCCAAGTCCGAACTGCGTCAGCCGGGGCGGCAAAAACCGCGTCAGCCGGGGCGGCGCGAAAACCGCGTCTGCCGGGGCGGCGCGAAAACTGCGTCAGCCGGGGCGAGCCCGGGTGCGGCACCACCGGGAAAACTGTGGCTAACAGACATGGCGATCGAGTGAGTGGGCCACCAGCCAGGCTCAGCCAAAAAGTGCCAAGTCCGAACTGCGTCAGCCGGGGCGGCAAAAACCGCGTCAGCCGGGGCGGCGCAAAAAAACCGCGTCTGCCGGGGCGGCACGAAACCGCGTCAGCCGGGGCGGCGCGAAAACTGCGTCAGCCGGGGCGAAAGAAAAAAAAAACGCGTCTGCCGGGGCGAGCCCGGGTGCGGCACCACCGGGAAAACTGTGGCAAACAGACATGGCGATCGAGTGAGTGGGCCGCCAGCCAGGCACAGCCGAAAAGTGCTAAGTCCGAACTGCGTCTGCCGGGGCGGCACGAAACCGCGTCAGCCGGGGCGGCGCGAAAACCGCGTCTGCCGGGGCGGCACGAAACCGCGTCAGCCGGGGCGGCGCGAAAACTGCGTCAGCCGGGGCGAGCCCGGGTGCGGCACCACCGGGAAAACTGTGGCAAACAGACATGGCGATCGAGTGAGTGGGCCGCCAGCCAGGCACAGCCGAAAAGTGCTAAGTCCGAACTGCGTCTGCCGGGGCGGCACGAAACCGCGTCAGCCGGGGCGGCGCGAAAACCGCGTCTGCCGGGGCGGCACGAAACCGCGTCAGCCGGGGCGGCGCGAAAACTGCGTCAGCCGGGGCGAGCCCGGGTGCGGCACCACCGGGAAAACTGT
>NW_027464687.1:197500-212500 GCF_043290135.1 Rhipicephalus microplus
CCAACTCGTGCGGGAGACTTTTTCCGCTTCGCGGCAAGTCGTCGCGCCGTGCTCTCCGCATCAACCGCGTACGCAGCGAACCGCAAACGTCGGGCGCAGCCTCCTCACCTCCCTGCGCTTTGCGCGCGAACGTTCCCTGTTCGCGCGGCAAAGCCTGGAGGAGGCACGGCCCCGCAGCGTGTTCGAGCGCCCGGTCTACGGGACACCCTGCTTACTTCGAGGGCAACAAGCGCAACGCAAGGCTGCGATCTCGCGCACTTTGCGCACGGCTGGAGAAGCTTTGCTGGCCGGCTTTCGCTCCTCGTGTTTACCGTGCGTTAAAGTTGCGCGTCCGTGGCTCTCGCAGCTCTTGCGCGCCCGGTCGCAGAGAGGAGTACGCAACCTCGACCGCACTTTCCCTGCAGGCTTCCTTCCGACTCGAAGTCCTGCGGCGGTCTCAACGAGGTGCCACATCCTCAATGCAGTCGGTCGCCCCCGTTTCGGTTGGGCTCTGGCACGACGGTCGCCACCGTCTCGCCCTTGAGTGGCCGCTGTTGGCGCTCGCTGTGAGGTGTTCAGCGTGCTGTCCGTGTTGCCGACGCGGTCAAAACGAGTCGACGGCTCACGTTCCCTTGTGCGCCGAAGGCTCTCTTGATATGTGATCCGACCCTCAGACAGACGAAGCCAAGGGAAGACCCAAGGCCGCAATGTGCGTTCAAAGAATCAGTGCTCAGTGTGTCCTGCAATTCACACCAAGTCTCGCAGCTGGCTGCGTTCTTCATCGACCCGAGAACCGAGTGATCCACCGCTTAGAGTCGTGAAAAAGTGTTTGTTCAATTCCGTACAGTCAAAACCAAACGTTTCTGGCACTCGGCCAAACAGTGGCCAAGAAGGGCGCTTTTCAGCGCACGCTTGGACTCCAAAACTCTGCCGCGCCTTTTTCGGCTGCCGCAAATCGAGCAAACGGTGTGTTTCGGACGGCGTTTCGCTTTCGCTACTTGCGAGTGCTTTCGTGGTCCACCCCTCTATAAATACTCGGGAGGCGTCGAAGCCGGTTCTCCAAGCCGGACCCGTAGGTATCGTTGTGTGCTCGCTCTCATTGGCCCGCCTAACCAGAAAATGCCTGCGGTACACCCATTTGGATAAGAGTGCACGCAGATGCGGGCCTCGACGGCTACACATTTCCTCGGGCGGCCGCCTCCCGGCCTCCGTGGAGCGCGGGATGCACGGTCCCATCGACAAGCCTCTCCCGTTTTTACCGTGGCGTCGCGGTTCACCACGGCAGGCGGGTCGGTCTCCTCCGCATAAAAAGGGGGACCCCCGCTTTTTGTTCCACGAAATCGCACAAGCTTTTTTCGCATCCACGGTTTGCCACCGCACACCAAAATGCCGATCCGGCTGCCTACTTTAGCCAACAGGTGGAGCCAGGCGCGCCGTACTTGCGCGGCACTTCCCACGTCCACCGAAGTCGGTGCCAAGGACCACTTTCGGCGCCGGAGCCGCGTACGAGCCTACTCGAGGCGGAAGAACGAAGCCAGCAAGGGCCTGGCCGCAAGTGCGTTCAATTGTCGGGACGTCCAAGTCCCTCGTTCTTCCGTGCTTCCTCTTTCGGCAAGTCGTTGCGGCACCTTCCCAAAGCGCGCAGACCCGCTAATCGCGACGAGCGCGACGTGGCCGTGCCGCCTTTCCCTCGGCAGCAAGCAAAACGCCTGGCAACGTCGACGCTCCCCTAACCGCGATCTCGCACCGTGTTTCGTGTGGCGAATTCAAAAGCCGGCCGGCGCTGCTGCAACCATTACGGTCGGTACGCATACGCCGCGGAGGGCGGGACGGTCATCGGAGCGTGCGGTTCCTCCATCGAGTACTGCGCACCTCGGCCGTCGCATCGCCGTGCCATGACCGGCCGCGCGTCAACGCGAACCGGTGCCAGCGAGATCCCTCGCCTGCAAGAACCGACCGGCAGCCTCCGTCACCCGAGGACGCGGAGGCGCTTGCCGCGGACGGCGGGACGGTATGCACTGGTGCACAGCGGACCCGTCACATCGCCAGTTCCTTGACCGACCGCCGACGCTTGTGCCGTTCCTCTCGTACTTGGCAGTCGCCGCGCGATTGTCGGGTCTCGTTCTTGCACGCTCGAACGGTCGGGAGGGCACTCGGCTGGCGTTTCGGGAACGCGCAGCCTCGCCTTCTACCGACGTAACCACGACTCGCCGTTCGCGCTCCGCCGCTCCTGTTTACAGTACTAGGCGGTCCCGCAGCGGTCGGGTCGCGCATTTCGAGCGCTTCGAGCCACGGTGCAGTGGCGGGTCGAAAGCCGACCTATGAGTGCGTTGCGCCGTTTGTACCCGCGTCCGCCACCTGGCCGACCGTCCAAGGTCGCGGTGTTGGCGTCCGCTGGGCGCAACAATTTGTCACGGGGTGCCGCTCCACATTCAGGCAGCCCCGTGGGGAAAAGCCGACCCCGCGTCCAAACGGGGTCAGCGGCAGAAAGTGTCGGGCGCAGACGCAGCTGAGGCGCTCACCCTTCACAATCCGTTAATGATCCTTCCGCAGGTTCACCTACGGAAACCTTGTTACGACTTTTACTTCCTCTAAATGATCAAGTTTGGTCATCTTTCCAACAGACCGGCGCAACCGAAAGGCCGCGCCGGACATCGGTCCGAAGACCTCACTAAATCATTCAATCGGTAGTAGCGACGGGCGGTGTGTACAAAGGGCAGGGACGTAATCAACGCGAGCTTATGACTCGCGCTTACTGGGAATTCCTCGTTCAAGGGGAACAATTGCAAGCCCCTATCCCAATCACGAAAGAAGTTCCACGGGTTACCCAGTCTTTTCAGACAGGGATAAAGACACGCTGCTTCCTTCAGTGTAGCGCGCGTGCGGCCCCGGACATCTAAGGGCATCACAGACCTGTTATTGCTCTGTTTCGTGCGGCTAGGAGCCGCTTGTCCCTCTAAGAAGGTTGTAAGGTGCTGGGAACCCCGCACCTATTTAATAGGCTAGAGTCTCGTTCGTTATCGGAATTAACCAGACAAATCGCTCCACCAACTAAGAACGGCCATGCACCACCATCCACCGAATCAAGAAAGAGCTCTCAATCTGTCAATCCTCCCAGTGTCCGGGCCGGGTAAGTTTTCCCGTGTTGAGTCAAATTAAGCCGCAGGCTCCACTCCTGGTGGTGCCCTTCCGTCAATTCCTTTAAGTTTCAGCTTTGCAACCATACTTCCCCCGGAACCCAAATACTTTGGTTTCCCGGAAGCTGCCCGCCGAGTCATTTGAGTAACTCAGGCGGATCGCTGGTTGGCATCGTTTATGGTCAGAACTAGGGCGGTATCTGATCGCCTTCGAACCTCTGACTTTCGTTCTTGATCAATGAAAACATTCTTGGCAAATGCTTTCGCAGTAGTTCGTCTTGCGACGGTCCAAGAATTTCACCTCTAGCGCCGCAATACGAATGCCCCCGTCCGTCCCTCTTAATCATTACCTCGTATTCCAAAAACCAACAGAACAGAAACGAGGTCTTGTTCTATTATTCCATGCAAGTTTATTCAGGCGACTCGCCTGCGTTGAGCACTCTAATTTTTTCAAAGTAAAAGCACCGGCCATCTCGAGGCACACAATGAAGTGCACCAAGAAAGAACCGGCATGATGTTCAGTCCGAGCCGTCGCATCGGGTAGATGCACTACTCGTCTGGAACTGAGATCCAACTACGAGCTTTTTAACCGCAGCAGCTTTAGTATACGCTATTGGAGCTGGAATTACCGCGGCTGCTGGCACCAGACTTGCCCTCCAATTGATCCTCGTTAAAGGATTTAGAGTGTACTCATTTCAATTACGGGGCCTCAAAAGAGTCCCGTATTGTTATTTTTCGTCACTACCTCCCCGTGCCGGGAGTGGGTAATTTGCGCGCCTGCTGCCTTCCTTGGATGTGGTAGCCGTTTCTCAGGCTCCCTCTCCGGAATCGAACCCTGATTCTCCGTTACCCGTAACAACCATGGTAAGCAAGTAACCTACCATCGAAAGTTGATAAGGCAGACACTTGAAAGAAACGTCGCCGGCTCGTGGCCATGCGATCAGCACAAAGTTATCCAGAGTCACCACACAATACGGGCCGAAACCCGATCGATCTTGGTCTAATAAAAGCACCCGTTACCCAAAGGGCTCCAGGCTCACTGCATGTATTAGCTCTAGAATTGCCACAGTTATCCAAGTAGGAAGAAACGATCTAAGGAACCATAACTGATTTAATGAGCCATTCGCGGTTTCGCCTTATTTCGGCATGTACTTAGACATGCATGGCTTAATCTTTGAGACAAGCATATGATTACTGGCAGGATCAACCAGGTAATCGTTCGACTGCGCGTCCGTCCTCGCCTTCGGCGGGCCGGACGCAGTCTGTGTGCGGCGGAGGCCACCTTCAGGCGCCCCAACACGCTTATTTTGCACTCCGAGATGACGGCGTTCGAGCTCGCTACGGCACAACCTTCCCGAAAGACGAGTGGGAGCCGTGCGGCAAGAAGCACGTTCATGCTCGCTCTTTTTCGTTGCATCGACTCGGTCGCGCCGTGCGGGTTGCCCAAGCCCGCTGCACTGTCGGTGGACCGGCCGGAACTAGCAAAGGAGCCGAGACTGCAAAGCCGCCAGACGACGGGTCACGCCCGCGTCTTCGGCGCTTTCGCATCTGAATCGCCCGAGGACGACACGGAACACACCTCGATATCGTGGTAAAACGGCACCGTCCGACAACCAGCCCCTAACGCATCAAGCGGATGAGGCTGCAGACGACTGCCGTGGATTCCCCTGGAGCAGACCCGAGGACACGCTTGACGAGGCCGAAGCCCGCCGCATATCAGACACCCGGTCGCTTTCGCGTACGCCGCTCACGAGAACCCCCACATAATAGCAGCGATAAGTACCCAGACCTCCTTGGGCACTAATACGAGCGTACTCGAGAAAATTTCACCGCGGGTGTGCCCCGAAACGTGTGGCACGTTGAGCGTGCCACAAGTCTACGTCGCTCTCAAACCCGCCGAGGTCGTAGAATTTGCGACCCTACTCACGAAATTCCCACCGAGGATACGGCCGCAAACGTACCGCACCTTGGGTAGGCCACGAGTTTGTGCAACACTACGCTGACGGCACAGCACCGAGGTCGTGCGCGCACGCACGGGAAAATTCCGCCGCGGTTTCTGCCGAAAACGTGAGGCACCACGACTCTCCGCAAGTTCGCGTCGACTGCGAAAGACCGAAGTCGTGAACGACGTGTCCGCTACTCGCCGCCGACACGCTGGACACCAAACGTACAACGACTCGACGGCGTCGTAGAGGCCCACGACGCGGTTTTCCTTAACGACGTCTCGGCGTGGCACCGACAGGTTAGAACGGCCGACCAACGTTCCCTGTCCGCCGTTCGGCTCAGTCGAAGGGCTCGGCGACTTCGGCAACGCTGCGAAGCCGCACGGTGACGCACGCCATGTCCCCATTTTTTTTTTTTTCTTTCTGCGTCTGCCGGGGTGCCCCTATAATAGCAGCGATAAGCACCCAGACCGCCGTGGGTCGCTCGCCCCGGCTGACGTGGTTTTTCGTACTCCTGCGGCGGTCGCCGTCAAGCACGTCCAAATACGCTACTTTCGTGGGCGCATTCACGCTCTTTCGCTTCGCCGGAGTGCCAGCACTCACTCTGCCAAAAACGGCGAACATCCGAGCGGCGGTTCCCACTTTTGCGTCGGCGTCGCAAACCCCGCCCCGGCAGACGAGGTTTGCCGTACTCGTGCGACGGTGGCCGGCGGGCACGTCGAAAGACGCCGATATCGTGCGCGAATTGGCGCACCTTGGCTTCACCGGAGTGCCGCCACTGACTCCTCCAAAAACGGCGAAGATCCGAGCGGCGCTTCCCACTTTCGCATCGGCGTCCCGAACTCCGCCCCGGCTGACGCGGTTTACCGTACTCGTGCGACGGTCGCCGGCGAGCACGTGGAAAGACGCCGATATCGTGCCCGAATCGGCTCCGTTCGGCTTCGCCGGAGTGCCAGCACTGGCTCGGCGAAAGACGACGAACATCCGAGCGACGGTTCCCACTTAGCCGTCGGCGTCCCGAACTCCGCCCCGGCAGACGCGGTTGCCGAGCTCGTGCGACTAGCGACCGCGAAGCCGTCTCGCGACGCCGCTTTCGTGCGCGGCTCCCACTGCGACCTGGGTCACCCGAGGTCGACGAGCAAGAAAGAATGTCGAAAAAAAATTTTTTTTTTTTTTTGCGTCTGCCGGGGTGCCCCTATAATAGCAGCGATAAGCACCCAGACCGCCATGGGTCGCTCGCCCCGGCTGACGTGGTTTTTCGTTTTCCTGCGGTGGTCGTCGTCAAGCACGTCCAAACACGCCACTTTCGTGGGCGCATTCGCGCTCTTTCGCTTCGCCGGAGTGCCAGCACTCACTCTGCCAAAAACGGCGAACATCCTAGTGGCGGTTCCCACTTTTGCGTCGGCGTCGCCAACCCCGCCCCGGCATACGCGGTTTGCCGTACTCGTGCGGCGGTGGCCGGCGGGCACGTCGAAAGACACCGATATCGTGCGCGAGTCGATGCTTCTTGGTCTCGCAGGAGGGCCGCCACTCACTCCTGCAAAAACGGCGAAGATCCGAGCGGCGCTTCCCACTTTTTCGTCGGCATCGCAAACCTCGCCCCGGCAGACGCGCTTTGCCGTACTCGTGCGACGGTCGCCGGCGAGCACGTCGAAATACGCCGATATCGTGCCCGAATCGGCCCCGTTTCGCTTCGCCGGAGTGCCAGCACTCACTCGGCCAAAAACGGCGAACATCCGAGCAGCGGTACCCACTTAGCCGTCGGCATCCCGAACTCCGCGCCGGCTGACGCGGTTGCCGAGCTCGTGCGACTAGCGACCGCGAACGCGTCTCGCGACGCCGCTTTCGTGCGCGGCTCCCATTGCGACCTGGGTTACCCGAGCTCGACCAGCAAAAAAGAAGGTCGAAAAAAAATTTTTTTTTTCTGCGTCTGCCGGGGTGCCCCTATAATAGCAGCGATAAGCACCCAGACCGCCGTGGGTCGCTCGCCCCGGCTGACGTGGTTTTTCGTACTCCTGCAGCGGTCGCCGTCAAGCACGTCCAAATACGCCACTTTCGTGGGCGCTTTCGCGCTCTTTCGCGTCGCCGGTGTGCCAGCACTCACTCTGCCAAAAACGGCGAACATCCTAGTGGCGGTTCCCACTTTTGCGTCGGCGTCGCCAACCCCGCCCCGGCATACGCGGTTTGCCGTACTCGTGCGGCGGTGGCCGGCGGGCACGTCGAAAGACACCGATATCGTGCGCGAGTCGATGCTTCTTGGTCTCGCAGGAGGGCCGCCACTCACTCCTGCAAAAACGGCGAAGATCCGAGCGGCGCTTCCCACTTTTTCGTCGGCATCGCAAACCTCGCCCCGGCAGACGCGCTTTGCCGTACTCGTGCGACGGTCGCCGGCGAGCACGTCGAAATACGCCGATATCGTGCCCGAATCGGCCCCGTTTCGCTTCGCCGGAGTGCCAGCACTCACTCGGCCAAAAACGGCGAACATCCGAGCAGCGGTACCCACTTAGCCGTCGGCATCCCGAACTCCGCGCCGGCTGACGCGGTTGCCGAGCTCGTGCGACTAGCGACCGCGAACGCGTCTCGCGACGCCGCTTTCGTGCGCGGCTCCCATTGCGACCTGGGTTACCCGAGCTCGACCAGCAAAAAAGAAGGTCGAAAAAAAATTTTTTTTTTCTGCGTCTGCCGGGGTGCCCCTATAATAGCAGCGATAAGCACCCAGACCGCCGTGGGTCGCTCGCCCCGGCTGACGTGGTTTTTCGTACTCCTGCAGCGGTCGCCGTCAAGCACGTCCAAATACGCCACTTTCGTGGGCGCTTTCGCGCTCTTTCGCGTCGCCGGTGTGCCAGCACTCACTCTGCCAAAAACGGCCAACATCCGAGCGGCGGTTCCCACTTTTGCGTCGGCGTCGTAAACCCCGCCCCGGCAGACGCGGTTTGCCCTACTCGTTCGACGGTCGCCGGCGAGCGCGTCGAAAGACGCCGATATCGTGCGCTAATTGGCGCTCCTTGGCTTCTCCGGAGTGCCGCCACTCACTCCTCCAAAAACGGCGAAGATCCGAGCGGCGTTCTCCACTTTCGCATCGGCGTCCCGAACTCCGCCCGGGCTGACGCGGTTTACCGTACTCGTGCGACGGTCGCCGCCGGGCACGTCGAAAGACGCCGATATCGTGCCGTAATCGGCCCCGTTTGGCTTCGCCCGAGTGCCAGCACTCACTCGGCCAAAAACGGCGAACATCCGAGCAGCGTTTCCCACTTTCGCATCGGCGTCCCGAAGCCCGCCCCGGCAGACGCGGTTTGCCCTACTCGAGCGACGGTCGCCGGCGATCACGTCGAAAGGCGCCGAATTCGTGCACGAATCGATGCTTCTTGGTCTCGCAGGAGGGCCGCCACTCACTCCTGCAAAAACGGCGAAGATCCGAGTTGCGCTTCCCACTTTTTCGTCGGCGTCCCGAACTACGCCCCGGCTGACGCGGTTTACCGTACTCGTGCGACGGTCGCCGGCGGGCACTTCAAAATACGCCGATTTCGTGGGCGCATTCACGCTGTTTCGCTTCCCCGGAGTGCCAACACTCACTCTGCCGAAAGCGGCGATCATCCGAGCGGCGGTTCCCACTTTTGCGTCGGCTTCGCAAACGGCGCCCCGGCAGACGCGCTCGTGCGACGTACTCGTGCGACGGTCGCCGGCGAGCACGTCGAAAGACGCCGATATCGTGCTCGAATCGACCCCGTTTCGCTTCGCCGGAGTGCTGCCAGTCACGGCGCAGAAAACGGCGAACAAGTGTTTTTTTTTTTTTTTCCTAGAATTTGTGTTATAGAAGGCACATTTGATATCGGACGATAATTTTCAACTTTATCACGCGCACCGATTTTCGTGTAGAGGTTTGCAAGTTTATGGGAATTTCTCCACTTGGAATAATGCGATTTAGTAGTACTACGAGAACTTCATGGATGTACTCAAGGGTACGGGGCAAGTCAGTTACGTCAACACCTGCAGATTTTTTACACTTCAAACTGAAAATTGTTGGTTGTGAGTCCTCGTGTGATATTAAAGGCCGATTCGCTAACACATAGAACAAAGAAAGAAAGGAAGAAAAAACGCCCGCGCTCGCTCAAGAAACCTGGGTTCGCAACAAGTGGCAACAACAAGCAACCGAGCGAGTGCGCCAAAACCCGTGGCGGCCGAACAAACGCGAAGTCCCAACCGCGTCAGCCGGGGCGGCACGGGACAGGAAAAATCACTTCAGCCGGGGCGGCGGGGCACCGAATAAACCTCGTCACCTCGTCGCAGGATAAAAGAGGAAACAAAAAGTCTAAACAGCGTCTGCTGGAGCGAATGCGTAATAAAACAACAACAACAACAAAAAAAAAACACCCGCGCTCAAGAAGTCTGCAATCCTCACAAAAGGCGACTGTGACCGAGCAGCGTCAGCCGGGGCCGTGCGGAAACGGAAAAACCGCGACTACCGGGGCGTCGAGGCACCGAAAAATCCACTTCAGCCGCGGCGAAAAAAAAAAACAAAAAGAAAGACGGAGGGGGGGGGGGAACCACGTCTGCCGGGGCGAAGGAAAAAAAAAACGCGTCTGCCGGGGCGAGCCCGGGTGCGGCACCACCGGGAAAACTGTGGCAAACAGACATGGCGATCGAGTGAGTGGGCCGCCAGCCAGGCTCAGCCAAAAAGTGCAAAGTCCGAACTGCGTCAGCCGGGGCGGCAAAAACCGCGTCAGCCGGGGCGGCGCAAAAAACCGCGTCTGCCGGGGCGGCACGAAACCGCGTCAGCCGGGGCGGGGCGAAAACTGCGTCAGCCGGGGCGAAAAGAAAAAAAAAACGCGTCTGCCGGGGCAAGCCCGGGTGCGGCACCACCGGGAAAACTGTGGCAAACAGACATGGCGATCGAGTGAGTGGGCCGCCAGCCAGGCACAGCCGAAAAGTGCAAAGTCCGAACCGTGTCAGCCGGGGCGACGCAAAAACCGCGTCAGCCGGGGCGGCGCGAAAACCGCGTCAGCCGGGGCGGCACGAAACCGCGTCAGCCGGGGCGGCGCGAAAACTGCGTCAGCCGGGGCGGCGCGAAAACCTCGTCAGCCGGGGCGAGCGAAAAGGGGGGGGGGGGGAACCACGTCTGCCGGGGCGAAAGAAAAAAAAAACGCGTCTGCCGGGGCGAGCCCGGGTGCGGCACCACCGGGAAGACTGTGGCAAACAGACATGGCGATCGAGTGAGTGGGCCGCCAGCCAGGCTCAGCCCAAAAAGTGCCAAGTCCGAACTGCGTCAGCCGGGGCGGCAAAAACCGCGTCAGCCGGGGCGGCGCGAAAACCGCGTCTGCCGGGGCGGCGCGAAAACTGCGTCAGCCGGGGCGAGCCCGGGTGCGGCACCACCGGGAAAACTGTGGCTAACAGACATGGCGATCGAGTGAGTGGGCCACCAGCCAGGCTCAGCCAAAAAGTGCCAAGTCCGAACTGCGTCAGCCGGGGCGGCAAAAACCGCGTCAGCCGGGGCGGCGCAAAAAAACCGCGTCTGCCGGGGCGGCACGAAACCGCGTCAGCCGGGGCGGCGCGAAAACTGCGTCAGCCGGGGCGAAAGAAAAAAAAAAACGCGTCTGCCGGGGCGAGCCCGGGTGCGGCACCACCGGGAAAACTGTGGCAAACAGACATGGCGATCGAGTGAGTGGGCCGCCAGCCAGGCACAGCCGAAAAGTGCTAAGTCCGAACTGCGTCTGCCGGGGCGGCACGAAACCGCGTCAGCCGGGGCGGCGCGAAAACCGCGTCTGCCGGGGCGGCACGAAACCGCGTCAGCCGGGGCGGCGCGAAAACTGCGTCAGCCGGGGCGAGCCCGGGTGCGGCACCACCGGGAAAACTGTGGCAAACAGACATGGCGATCGAGTGAGTGGGCCGCCAGCCAGGCACAGCCGAAAAGTGCTAAGTCCGAACTGCGTCTGCCGGGGCGGCACGAAACCGCGTCAGCCGGGGCGGCGCGAAAACCGCGTCTGCCGGGGCGGCACGAAACCGCGTCAGCCGGGGCGGCGCGAAAACTGCGTCAGCCGGGGCGAGCCCGGGTGCGGCACCACCGGGAAAACTGTGGCAAACAGACATGGCGATCGAGTGAGTGGGCCGCCAGCCAGGCACAGCCGAAAAGTGCTAAGTCCGAACTGCGTCAGCCGGGGCGGCAAAAACCGCGTCAGCCGGGGCGGCGCAAAAAACCGCGTCTGCCGGGGCGGCACGAAACCGCGTCAGCCGGGGCGGCGCGAAAACTGCGTCAGCCGGGGCGAAAGAAAAAAAAAAAACGCGTCTGCCGGGGCGAGCCCGGGTGCGGCACCACCGGGAAAACTGTGGCAAACAGACATGGCGATCGAGTGAGTGGGCCGCCAGCCAGGCACAGCCGAAAAGTGCTAAGTCCGAACTGCGTCTGCCGGGGCGGCACGAAACCGCGTCAGCCGGGGCGGCGCGAAAACCGCGTCTGCCGGGGCGGCACGAAACCGCGTCAGCCGGGGCGGCGCGAAAACTGCGTCAGCCGGGGCGAGCCCGGGTGCGGCACCACCGGGAAAACTGTGGCAAACAGACATGGCGATCGAGTGAGTGGGCCGCCAGCCAGGCACAGCCGAAAAGTGCTAAGTCCGAACTGCGTCTGCCGGGGCGGCACGAAACCGCGTCAGCCGGGGCGGCGCGAAAACCGCGTCTGCCGGGGCGGCACGAAACCGCGTCAGCCGGGGCGGCGCGAAAACTGCGTCAGCCGGGGCGAGCCCGGGTGCGGCACCACCGGGAAAACTGTGGCAAACAGACATGGCGATCGAGTGAGTGGGCCGCCAGCCAGGCACAGCCGAAAAGTGCAAAGTCCGAACCGTGTCAGCCGGGGCGACGCAAAAACCGCGTCAGCCGGGGCGGCGCGAAAACCGCGTCAGCCGGGGCGGCACGAAACCGCGTCAGCCGGGGCGGCGCGAAAACTGCGTCAGCCGGGGCGGCGCGAAAACCTCGTCAGCCGGGGCGAGCGAAAAGGGGGGGGGGGGAACCACGTCTGCCGGGGCGAAAGAAAAAAAAAACGCGTCTGCCGGGGCGAGCCCGGGTGCGGCACCACCGGGAAGACTGTGGCAAACAGACATGGCGATCGAGTGAGTGGGCCGCCAGCCAGGCTCAGCCCAAAAAGTGCCAAGTCCGAACTGCGTCAGCCGGGGCGGCAAAAACCGCGTCAGCCGGGGCGGCGCGAAAACCGCGTCTGCCGGGGCGGCGCGAAAACTGCGTCAGCCGGGGCGAGCCCGGGTGCGGCACCACCGGGAAAACTGTGGCTAACAGACATGGCGATCGAGTGAGTGGGCCACCAGCCAGGCTCAGCCAAAAAGTGCCAAGTCCGAACTGCGTCAGCCGGGGCGGCAAAAACCGCGTCAGCCGGGGCGGCGCAAAAAAACCGCGTCTGCCGGGGCGGCACGAAACCGCGTCAGCCGGGGCGGCGCGAAAACTGCGTCAGCCGGGGCGAAAGAAAAAAAAAAACGCGTCTGCCGGGGCGAGCCCGGGTGCGGCACCACCGGGAAAACTGTGGCAAACAGACATGGCGATCGAGTGAGTGGGCCGCCAGCCAGGCACAGCCGAAAAGTGCTAAGTCCGAACTGCGTCTGCCGGGGCGGCACGAAACCGCGTCAGCCGGGGCGGCGCGAAAACCGCGTCTGCCGGGGCGGCACGAAACCGCGTCAGCCGGGGCGGCGCGAAAACTGCGTCAGCCGGGGCGAGCCCGGGTGCGGCACCACCGGGAAAACTGTGGCAAACAGACATGGCGATCGAGTGAGTGGGCCGCCAGCCAGGCACAGCCGAAAAGTGCTAAGTCCGAACTGCGTCTGCCGGGGCGGCACGAAACCGCGTCAGCCGGGGCGGCGCGAAAACCGCGTCTGCCGGGGCGGCACGAAACCGCGTCAGCCGGGGCGGCGCGAAAACTGCGTCAGCCGGGGCGAGCCCGGGTGCGGCACCACCGGGAAAACTGTGGCAAACAGACATGGCGATCGAGTGAGTGGGCCGCCAGCCAGGCACAGCCGAAAAGTGCTAAGTCCGAACTGCGTCAGCCGGGGCGGCAAAAACCGCGTCAGCCGGGGCGGCGCAAAAAACCGCGTCTGCCGGGGCGGCACGAAACCGCGTCAGCCGGGGCGGCGCGAAAACTGCGTCAGCCGGGGCGAAAGAAAAAAAAAAAACGCGTCTGCCGGGGCGAGCCCGGGTGCGGCACCACCGGGAAAACTGTGGCAAACAGACATGGCGATCGAGTGAGTGGGCCGCCAGCCAGGCACAGCCGAAAAGTGCTAAGTCCGAACTGCGTCAGCCGGGGCGGCAAAAACCGCGTCAGCCGGGGCGGCGCAAAAAACCGCGTCTGCCGGGGCGGCACGAAACCGCGTCAGCCGGGGCGGCGCGAAAACTGCGTCAGCCGGGGCGAAAGAAAAAAAAAAAACGCGTCTGCCGGGGCGAGCCCGGGTGCGGCACCACCGGGAAAACTGTGGCAAACAGACATGGCGATCGAGTGAGTGGGCCGCCAGCCACGCACAGCCGAAAAGTGCTAAGTCCGAACTGCGTCTGCCGGGGCGGCACGAAACCGCGTCAGCCGGGGCGGCGCGAAAACCGCGTCTGCCGGGGCGGCACGAAACCGCGTCAGCCGGGGCGGCGCGAAAACTGCGTCAGCCGGGGCGAGCCCGGGTGCGGCACCACCGGGAAAACTGTGGCAAACAGACATGGCGATCGAGTGAGTGGGCCGCCAGCCAGGCACAGCCGAAAAGTGCTAAGTCCGAACTGCGTCTGCCGGGGCGGCACGAAACCGCGTCAGCCGGGGCGGCGCGAAAACCGCGTCTGCCGGGGCGGCACGAAACCGCGTCAGCCGGGGCGGCGCGAAAACTGCGTCAGCCGGGGCGAGCCCGGGTGCGGCACCACCGGGAAAACTGTGGCAAACAGACATGGCGATCGAGTGAGTGGGCCGCCAGCCAGGCACAGCCGAAAAGTGCTAAGTCCGAACTGCGTCTGCCGGGGCGGCACGAAACCGCGTCAGCCGGGGCGGCGCGAAAACCGCGTCTGCCGGGGCGGCACGAAACCGCGTCAGCCGGGGCGGCGCGAAAACTGCGTCAGCCGGGGCGAGCCCGGGTGCGGCACCACCGGGAAAACTGTGGCAAACAGACATGGCGATCGAGTGAGTGGGCCGCCAGCCAGGCACAGCCGAAAAGTGCTAAGTCCGAACTGCGTCAGCCGGGGCGGCAAAAACCGCGTCAGCCGGGGCGGCGCAAAAACCGCGTCTGCCGGGGCGAAATAAAAAAAAAACAAAGAAAAAAGCCCGCGCTTAATCAAAAGAAAACAAAGAAAAAAGCTTGCGCTTAATCAAAAGAAAACAAACAAAAAAAGTTCGCGCTTAAGCCTGGCGGTGGAACCACCGGGGCAAACAGACCTGGCGATCGAGTGAGTGGGCCGCCAGCCGGGGTGAGCCAAAAAGTGCAAAGTCCGAACCGCGTCAGCCGGGGCGGCGCGAAAACCGCGTCAGCCGGGGCGGCGCGAAAACCGCGTCAGCCGGGGCGGCGCAAAAACCGCGTCAGCCGGGGCGGCGCAAAAACTGCGTCAGCCGGGGCGGCACGGAAAAACGAAAACCGCGTCAGCCGGGGCGACATCAAAATGAGGAAAAAAAAAAAAAACTGCCTTAGGACACCTGCGTACACTTTCATGCGTTTGGGCATATCTCTCTGTAACACGCGCGCCCCTCGTTACGCGCGGCACTCTGTTTTCTCCGACACCCATATTTCGGCGGCATGTGGCACGCGCGCCCGTCCCTACGCACGGCACACCGCAGTGCTTTCTCGATATTTTTCTTTTCCTCCAACACCGTCATCTATAGGCTTTTAGTGACCTGTTGCTCGTGGCACAAGTTCGCTTGCTCTGACACCTCTTGCATGCGCACCGTTTTTGCGCACGGTGCTATGCCGCAAAGCACGGCAGTCGCATGC
>NW_027464687.1:217500-232500 GCF_043290135.1 Rhipicephalus microplus
GGGCGCGCAACGGCGGAGACGGGCCTGGCACCCACTCTGGGACAAGCCCCTGTCAGGGGGACTTGCACCGTCGCAAACACCCGAGAACGTCGCCTCCCATACACCACATTTCCCGACCGCCTGCAAGGACGGGGGATTCGGTGCTGGGCTCGGTCCCGTTTCGCTCGCAGCTACTCGGGGAATCCCTGTTGGTTTCTTTTCCTCCGCTTAGTGATATGCTTAAATTCAGCGGGTTGTCTCGCCTGATCTGAGGTCGACAGCGGATACATTCGCTTCCATCAACTTCCTGCACGACCGCGTGCGCTCGCCCTACCAAGTGCGCCCGCAACCCTGTACAGGGCCACTTCTTCACAAGGCTGGCAATCGGCTTCCCCGCTGCACGCGTGCGGCGCACAACCGGTGTGACGTGGAAGTGACGGGACACGTTCGTAAACCCATCGCGAACCGAGTACGACGCCCTACCAAGTGCGCCCGCAACCCTGTACAGGGTCACATCTTCACAAGGCTGGCAAGCGGCATTCCGCTGCGCGCGTGCGTCGTCCGAGCAGTTGCGTGATAAACGACCGTGTCGAAAGCCCAAACACCGCCGAGGCCAGTCGCCGCCGCCGCAAGGGCAGCCACGCAGCCTGGCGAGAGGCATCGTCTCGTGTAGCGTCGCCCCCGCCCCAACTGGAGTGGCCCAGTTTTTTGAACGGGACGGGAACTGCGAAGCACTTAGACCGACGGCGGACTACGACGAGAACGCCTTAAGCTTCGCCAACGTTTCGCCAACTCGTGCGGGAGACTTTTTCCGCTTCGCGGCAAGTCGTCGCGCCGTGCTCTCCGCATCAACCGCGTACGCAGCGAACCGCAAACGGCGGGCGCAGCCTCCTCACCTCCCTGCGCTTTGCGCGCGAACGTTCCCTGTTCGCGCGGCAAAGCCTGGAGGAGGCACGGCCCCGCAGCGTGTTCGAGCGCCCGGTCTACGGGACACCCTGCTTACTTCGAGGGCAACAAGCGCAACGCAAGGCTGCGATCTCGCGCACTTTGCGCACGGCTGGAGAAGCTTTGCTGGCCGGCTTTCGCTCCTCGTGTTTACCGTGCGTTAAAGTTGCGCGTCCGTGGCTCTCGCAGCTCTTGCGCGCCCGGTCGCAGAGAGGAGTACGCAACCTCGACCGCACTTTCCCTGCAGGCTTCCTTCCGACTCGAAGTCCTGCGGCGGTCTCAACGAGGTGCCACATCCTCAATGCAGTCGGTCGCCCCCGTTTCGGTTGGGCTCTGGCACGACGGTCGCCACCGTCTCGCCCTTGAGTGGCCGCTGTTGGCGCTCGCTGTGAGGTGTTCAGCGTGCTGTCCGTGTTGCCGACGCGGTCAAAACGAGTCGACGGCTCACGTTCCCTTGTGCGCCGAAGGCTCTCTTGATATGTGATCCGACCCTCAGACAGACGAAGCCAAGGGAAGACCCAAGGCCGCAATGTGCGTTCAAAGAATCAGTGCTCAGTGTGTCCTGCAATTCACACCAAGTCTCGCAGCTGGCTGCGTTCTTCATCGACCCGAGAACCGAGTGATCCACCGCTTAGAGTCGTGAAAAAGTGTTTGTTCAATTCCGTACAGTCAAAACCAAACGTTTCTGGCACTCGGCCAAACAGTGGCCAAGAAGGGCGCTTTTCAGCGCACGCTTGGACTCCAAAACTCTGCCGCGCCTTTTTCGGCTGCCGCAAATCGAGCAAACGGTGTGTTTCGGACGGCGTTTCGCTTTCGCTACTTGCGAGTGCTTTCGTGGTCCACCCCTCTATAAATACTCGGGAGGCGTCGAAGCCGGTTCTCCAAGCCGGACCCGTAGGTATCGTTGTGTGCTCGCTCTCATTGGCCCGCCTAACCAGAAAATGCCTGCGGTACACCCATTTGGATAAGAGTGCACGCAGATGCGGGCCTCGACGGCTACACATTTCCTCGGGCGGCCGCCTCCCGGCCTCCGTGGAGCGCGGGATGCACGGTCCCATCGACAAGCCTCTCCCGTTTTTACCGTGGCGTCGCGGTTCACCACGGCAGGCGGGTCGGTCTCCTCCGCATAAAAAGGGGGACCCCCGCTTTTTGTTCCACGAAATCGCACAAGCTTTTTTCGCATCCACGGTTTGCCACCGCACACCAAAATGCCGATCCGGCTGCCTACTTTAGCCAACAGGTGGAGCCAGGCGCGCCGTACTTGCGCGGCACTTCCCACGTCCACCGAAGTCGGTGCCAAGGACCACTTTCGGCGCCGGAGCCGCGTACGAGCCTACTCGAGGCGGAAGAACGAAGCCAGCAAGGGCCTGGCCGCAAGTGCGTTCAATTGTCGGGACGTCCAAGTCCCTCGTTCTTCCGTGCTTCCTCTTTCGGCAAGTCGTTGCGGCACCTTCCCAAAGCGCGCAGACCCGCTAATCGCGACGAGCGCGACGTGGCCGTGCCGCCTTTCCCTCGGCAGCAAGCAAAACGCCTGGCAACGTCGACGCTCCCCTAACCGCGATCTCGCACCGTGTTTCGTGTGGCGAATTCAAAAGCCGGCCGGCGCTGCTGCAACCATTACGGTCGGTACGCATACGCCGCGGAGGGCGGGACGGTCATCGGAGCGTGCGGTTCCTCCATCGAGTACTGCGCACCTCGGCCGTCGCATCGCCGTGCCATGACCGGCCGCGCGTCAACGCGAACCGGTGCCAGCGAGATCCCTCGCCTGCAAGAACCGACCGGCAGCCTCCGTCACCCGAGGACGCGGAGGCGCTTGCCGCGGACGGCGGGACGGTATGCACTGGTGCACAGCGGACCCGTCACATCGCCAGTTCCTTGACCGACCGCCGACGCTTGTGCCGTTCCTCTCGTACTTGGCAGTCGCCGCGCGATTGTCGGGTCTCGTTCTTGCACGCTCGAACGGTCGGGAGGGCACTCGGCTGGCGTTTCGGGAACGCGCAGCCTCGCCTTCTACCGACGTAACCACGACTCGCCGTTCGCGCTCCGCCGCTCCTGTTTACAGTACTAGGCGGTCCCGCAGCGGTCGGGTCGCGCATTTCGAGCGCTTCGAGCCACGGTGCAGTGGCGGGTCGAAAGCCGACCTATGAGTGCGTTGCGCCGTTTGTACCCGCGTCCGCCACCTGGCCGACCGTCCAAGGTCGCGGTGTTGGCGTCCGCTGGGCGCAACAATTTGTCACGGGGTGCCGCTCCACATTCAGGCAGCCCCGTGGGGAAAAGCCGACCCCGCGTCCAAACGGGGTCAGCGGCAGAAAGTGTCGGGCGCAGACGCAGCTGAGGCGCTCACCCTTCACAATCCGTTAATGATCCTTCCGCAGGTTCACCTACGGAAACCTTGTTACGACTTTTACTTCCTCTAAATGATCAAGTTTGGTCATCTTTCCAACAGACCGGCGCAACCGAAAGGCCGCGCCGGACATCGGTCCGAAGACCTCACTAAATCATTCAATCGGTAGTAGCGACGGGCGGTGTGTACAAAGGGCAGGGACGTAATCAACGCGAGCTTATGACTCGCGCTTACTGGGAATTCCTCGTTCAAGGGGAACAATTGCAAGCCCCTATCCCAATCACGAAAGAAGTTCCACGGGTTACCCAGTCTTTTCAGACAGGGATAAAGACACGCTGCTTCCTTCAGTGTAGCGCGCGTGCGGCCCCGGACATCTAAGGGCATCACAGACCTGTTATTGCTCTGTTTCGTGCGGCTAGGAGCCGCTTGTCCCTCTAAGAAGGTTGTAAGGTGCTGGGAACCCCGCACCTATTTAATAGGCTAGAGTCTCGTTCGTTATCGGAATTAACCAGACAAATCGCTCCACCAACTAAGAACGGCCATGCACCACCATCCACCGAATCAAGAAAGAGCTCTCAATCTGTCAATCCTCCCAGTGTCCGGGCCGGGTAAGTTTTCCCGTGTTGAGTCAAATTAAGCCGCAGGCTCCACTCCTGGTGGTGCCCTTCCGTCAATTCCTTTAAGTTTCAGCTTTGCAACCATACTTCCCCCGGAACCCAAATACTTTGGTTTCCCGGAAGCTGCCCGCCGAGTCATTTGAGTAACTCAGGCGGATCGCTGGTTGGCATCGTTTATGGTCAGAACTAGGGCGGTATCTGATCGCCTTCGAACCTCTGACTTTCGTTCTTGATCAATGAAAACATTCTTGGCAAATGCTTTCGCAGTAGTTCGTCTTGCGACGGTCCAAGAATTTCACCTCTAGCGCCGCAATACGAATGCCCCCGTCCGTCCCTCTTAATCATTACCTCGTATTCCAAAAACCAACAGAACAGAAACGAGGTCTTGTTCTATTATTCCATGCAAGTTTATTCAGGCGACTCGCCTGCGTTGAGCACTCTAATTTTTTCAAAGTAAAAGCACCGGCCATCTCGAGGCACACAATGAAGTGCACCAAGAAAGAACCGGCATGATGTTCAGTCCGAGCCGTCGCATCGGGTAGATGCACTACTCGTCTGGAACTGAGATCCAACTACGAGCTTTTTAACCGCAGCAGCTTTAGTATACGCTATTGGAGCTGGAATTACCGCGGCTGCTGGCACCAGACTTGCCCTCCAATTGATCCTCGTTAAAGGATTTAGAGTGTACTCATTTCAATTACGGGGCCTCAAAAGAGTCCCGTATTGTTATTTTTCGTCACTACCTCCCCGTGCCGGGAGTGGGTAATTTGCGCGCCTGCTGCCTTCCTTGGATGTGGTAGCCGTTTCTCAGGCTCCCTCTCCGGAATCGAACCCTGATTCTCCGTTACCCGTAACAACCATGGTAAGCAAGTAACCTACCATCGAAAGTTGATAAGGCAGACACTTGAAAGAAACGTCGCCGGCTCGTGGCCATGCGATCAGCACAAAGTTATCCAGAGTCACCACACAATACGGGCCGAAACCCGATCGATCTTGGTCTAATAAAAGCACCCGTTACCCAAAGGGCTCCAGGCTCACTGCATGTATTAGCTCTAGAATTGCCACAGTTATCCAAGTAGGAAGAAACGATCTAAGGAACCATAACTGATTTAATGAGCCATTCGCGGTTTCGCCTTATTTCGGCATGTACTTAGACATGCATGGCTTAATCTTTGAGACAAGCATATGATTACTGGCAGGATCAACCAGGTAATCGTTCGACTGCGCGTCCGTCCTCGCCTTCGGCGGGCCGGACGCAGTCTGTGTGCGGCGGAGGCCACCTTCAGGCGCCCCAACACGCTTATTTTGCACTCCGAGATGACGGCGTTCGAGCTCGCTACGGCACAACCTTCCCGAAAGACGAGTGGGAGCCGTGCGGCAAGAAGCACGTTCATGCTCGCTCTTTTTCGTTGCATCGACTCGGTCGCGCCGTGCGGGTTGCCCAAGCCCGCTGCACTGTCGGTGGACCGGCCGGAACTAGCAACGGAGCCGAGACTGCAAAGCCGCCAGACGACGGGTCACGCCCGCGTCTTCGGCGCTTTCGCATCTGAATCGCCCGAGGACGACACGGAACACACCTCGATATCGTGGTAAAACGGCACCGTCCGACAACCAGCCCCTAACGCATCAAGCGGATGAGGCTGCAGACGACTGCCGTGGATTCCCCTGGAGCAGACCCGAGGACACGCTTGACGAGGCCGAAGCCCGCCGCATATCAGACACCCGGTCGCTTTCGCGTACGCCGCTCACGAGAACCCCCACATAATAGCAGCGATAAGTACCCAGACCTCCTTGGGCACTAATACGAGCGTACTCGAGAAAATTTCACCGCGGGTGTGCCCCGAAACGTGTGGCACGTTGAGCGTGCCACAAGTCTACGTCGCTCTCAAACCCGCCGAGGTCGTAGAATTTGCGACCCTACTCACGAAATTCCCACCGAGGATACGGCCGCAAACGTACCGCACCTTGGGTAGGCCACGAGTTTGTGCAACACTACGCTGACGGCACAGCACCGAGGTCGTGCGCGCACGCACGGGAAAATTCCGCCGCGGTTTCTGCCGAAAACGTGAGGCACCACGACTCTCCGCAAGTTCGCGTCGACTGCGAAAGACCGAAGTCGTGAACGACGTGTCCGCTACTCGCCGCCGACACGCTGGACACCAAACGTACAACGACTCGACGGCGTCGTAGAGGCCCACGACGCGGTTTTCCTTAACGACGTCTCGGCGTGGCACCGACAGGTTAGAACGGCCGACCAACGTTCCCTGTCCGCCGTTCGGCTCAGTCGAAGGGCTCGGCGACTTCGGCAACGCTGCGAAGCCGCACGGTGACGCACGCCATGTCCCCATTTTTTTTTTTTTCTTTCTGCGTCTGCCGGGGTGCCCCTATAATAGCAGCGATAAGCACCCAGACCGCCGTGGGTCGCTCGCCCCGGCTGACGTGGTTTTTCGTACTCCTGCGGCGGTCGCCGTCAAGCACGTCCAAATACGCTACTTTCGTGGGCGCATTCACGCTCTTTCGCTTCGCCGGAGTGCCAGCACTCACTCTGCCAAAAACGGCGAACATCCGAGCGGCGGTTCCCACTTTTGCGTCGGCGTCGCAAACCCCGCCCCGGCAGACGAGGTTTGCCGTACTCGTGCGACGGTGGCCGGCGGGCACGTCGAAAGACGCCGATATCGTGCGCGAATTGGCGCACCTTGGCTTCACCGGAGTGCCGCCACTGACTCCTCCAAAAACGGCGAAGATCCGAGCGGCGCTTCCCACTTTCGCATCGGCGTCCCGAACTCCGCCCCGGCTGACGCGGTTTACCGTACTCGTGCGACGGTCGCCGGCGAGCACGTGGAAAGACGCCGATATCGTGCCCGAATCGGCTCCGTTCGGCTTCGCCGGAGTGCCAGCACTGGCTCGGCGAAAGACGACGAACATCCGAGCGACGGTTCTCACTATTGCGTACGCGTCGCAAACCCCGCCCCGGCAGACGCACTTTGCCGTACTCGTGCGACGGTCGCCGGCGAGCACGTAGAAAGACGCCGATATCGTGCCGGAATCGGCCCCGTTTGGCTTCGCCGGAGTGCCAGCACTCACTCGGCCACAAACGGCGAACATCCGAGCGGCGGTTCCCACTTAGCCGTCGGCGTCCCGAACTCCGCCCCGGCAGACGCGGTTGCCGAGCTCGTGCGACTAGCGACCGCGAAGCCGTCTCGCGACGCCGCTTTCGTGCGCGGCTCCCACTGCGACCTGGGTCACCCGAGGTCGACGAGCAAGAAAGAATGTCGAAAAAAAATTTTTTTTTTTTTTGCGTCTGCCGGGGTGCCCCTATAATAGCAGCGATAAGCACCCAGACCGCCATGGGTCGCTCGCCCCGGCTGACGTGGTTTTTCGTTTTCCTGCGGTGGTCGTCGTCAAGCACGTCCAAACACGCCACTTTCGTGGGCGCATTCGCGCTCTTTCGCTTCGCCGGAGTGCCAGCACTCACTCTGCCAAAAACGGCGAACATCCTAGTGGCGGTTCCCACTTTTGCGTCGGCGTCGCCAACCCCGCCCCGGCATACGCGGTTTGCCGTACTCGTGCGGCGGTGGCCGGCGGGCACGTCGAAAGACACCGATATCGTGCGCGAGTCGATGCTTCTTGGTCTCGCAGGAGGGCCGCCACTCACTCCTGCAAAAACGGCGAAGATCCGAGCGGCGCTTCCCACTTTTTCGTCGGCATCGCAAACCTCGCCCCGGCAGACGCGCTTTGCCGTACTCGTGCGACGGTCGCCGGCGAGCACGTCGAAATACGCCGATATCGTGCCCGAATCGGCCCCGTTTCGCTTCGCCGGAGTGCCAGCACTCACTCGGCCAAAAACGGCGAACATCCGAGCAGCGGTACCCACTTAGCCGTCGGCATCCCGAACTCCGCGCCGGCTGACGCGGTTGCCGAGCTCGTGCGACTAGCGACCGCGAACGCGTCTCGCGACGCCGCTTTCGTGCGCGGCTCCCATTGCGACCTGGGTTACCCGAGCTCGACCAGCAAAAAAGAAGGTCGAAAAAAAATTTTTTTTTTCTGCGTCTGCCGGGGTGCCCCTATAATAGCAGCGATAAGCACCCAGACCGCCGTGGGTCGCTCGCCCCGGCTGACGTGGTTTTTCGTACTCCTGCAGCGGTCGCCGTCAAGCACGTCCAAATACGCCACTTTCGTGGGCGCTTTCGCGCTCTTTCGCGTCGCCGGTGTGCCAGCACTCACTCTGCCAAAAACGGCGAACATCCTAGTGGCGGTTCCCACTTTTGCGTCGGCGTCGCCAACCCCGCCCCGGCATACGCGGTTTGCCGTACTCGTGCGGCGGTGGCCGGCGGGCACGTCGAAAGACACCGATATCGTGCGCGAGTCGATGCTTCTTGGTCTCGCAGGAGGGCCGCCACTCACTCCTGCAAAAACGGCGAAGATCCGAGCGGCGCTTCCCACTTTTTCGTCGGCATCGCAAACCTCGCCCCGGCAGACGCGCTTTGCCGTACTCGTGCGACGGTCGCCGGCGAGCACGTCGAAATACGCCGATATCGTGCCCGAATCGGCCCCGTTTCGCTTCGCCGGAGTGCCAGCACTCACTCGGCCAAAAACGGCGAACATCCGAGCAGCGGTACCCACTTAGCCGTCGGCATCCCGAACTCCGCGCCGGCTGACGCGGTTGCCGAGCTCGTGCGACTAGCGACCGCGAACGCGTCTCGCGACGCCGCTTTCGTGCGCGGCTCCCATTGCGCCTGGGTTACCCGAGCTCGACCAGCAAAAAAGAAGGTCGAAAAAAAATTTTTTTTTTCTGCGTCTGCCGGGGTGCCCCTATAATAGCAGCGATAAGCACCCAGACCGCCGTGGGTCGCTCGCCCCGGCTGACGTGGTTTTTCGTACTCCTGCAGCGGTCGCCGTCAAGCACGTCCAAATACGCCACTTTCGTGGGCGCTTTCGCGCTCTTTCGCGTCGCCGGTGTGCCAGCACTCACTCTGCCAAAAACGGCCAACATCCGAGCGGCGGTTCCCACTTTTGCGTCGGCGTCGTAAACCCCGCCCCGGCAGACGCGGTTTGCCCTACTCGTTCGACGGTCGCCGGCGAGCGCGTCGAAAGACGCCGATATCGTGCGCTAATTGGCGCTCCTTGGCTTCTCCGGAGTGCCGCCACTCACTCCTCCAAAAACGGCGAAGATCCGAGCGGCGTTCTCCACTTTCGCATCGGCGTCCCGAACTCCGCCCGGGCTGACGCGGTTTACCGTACTCGTGCGACGGTCGCCGCCGGGCACGTCGAAAGACGCCGATATCGTGCCGTAATCGGCCCCGTTTGGCTTCGCCCGAGTGCCAGCACTCACTCGGCCAAAAACGGCGAACATCCGAGCAGCGTTTCCCACTTTCGCATCGGCGTCCCGAAGCCCGCCCCGGCAGACGCGGTTTGCCCTACTCGAGCGACGGTCGCCGGCGATCACGTCGAAAGGCGCCGAATTCGTGCACGAATCGATGCTTCTTGGTCTCGCAGGAGGGCCGCCACTCACTCCTGCAAAAACGGCGAAGATCCGAGTTGCGCTTCCCACTTTTTCGTCGGCGTCCCGAACTACGCCCCGGCTGACGCGGTTTACCGTACTCGTGCGACGGTCGCCGGCGGGCACTTCAAAATACGCCGATTTCGTGGGCGCATTCACGCTGTTTCGCTTCCCCGGAGTGCCAACACTCACTCTGCCGAAAGCGGCGATCATCCGAGCGGCGGTTCCCACTTTTGCGTCGGCTTCGCAAACGGCGCCCCGGCAGACGCGCTCGTGCGACGTACTCGTGCGACGGTCGCCGGCGAGCACGTCGAAAGACGCCGATATCGTGCTCGAATCGACCCCGTTTCGCTTCGCCGGAGTGCTGCCAGTCACGGCGCAGAAAACGGCGAACAAGTGTTTTTTTTTTTTTTTCCTAGAATTTGTGTTATAGAAGGCACATTTGATATCGGACGATAATTTTCAACTTTATCACGCGCACCGATTTTCGTGTAGAGGTTTGCAAGTTTATGGGAATTTCTCCACTTGGAATAATGCGATTTAGTAGTACTACGAGAACTTCATGGATGTACTCAAGGGTACGGGGCAAGTCAGTTACGTCAACACCTGCAGATTTTTTACACTTCAAACTGAAAATTGTTGGTTGTGAGTCCTCGTGTGATATTAAAGGCCGATTCGCTAACACATAGAACAAAGAAAGAAAGGAAGAAAAAACGCCCGCGCTCGCTCAAGAAACCTGGGTTCGCAACAAGTGGCAACAACAAGCAACCGAGCGAGTGCGCCAAAACCCGTGGCGGCCGAACAAACGCGAAGTCCCAACCGCGTCAGCCGGGGCGGCACGGGACAGGAAAAATCACTTCAGCCGGGGCGGCGGGGCACCGAATAAACCTCGTCACCTCGTCGCAGGATAAAAGAGGAAACAAAAAGTCTAAACAGCGTCTGCTGGAGCGAATGCGTAATAAAACAACAACAACAACAACAAAAAAACACCCGCGCTCAAGAAGTCTGCAATCCTCACAAAAGGCGACTGTGACCGAGCAGCGTCAGCCGGGGCCGTGCGGAAACGGAAAAACCGCGACTACCGGGGCGTCGAGGCACCGAAAAATCCACTTCAGCCGCGGCGAAAAAAAAAAACAAAAAGAAAGACGGAGGGGGGGGGGGAACCACGTCTGCCGGGGCGAAGGAAAAAAAAAAACGCGTCTGCCGGGGCGAGCCCGGGTGCGGCACCACCGGGAAAACTGTGGCAAACAGACATGGCGATCGAGTGAGTGGGCCGCCAGCCAGGCTCAGCCAAAAAGTGCAAAGTCCGAACTGCGTCAGCCGGGGCGGCAAAAACCGCGTCAGCCGGGGCGGCGCAAAAAACCGCGTCTGCCGGGGCGGCACGAAACCGCGTCAGCCGGGGCGGGGCGAAAACTGCGTCAGCCGGGGCGAAAAGAAAAAAAAAAAACGCGTCTGCCGGGGCAAGCCCGGGTGCGGCACCACCGGGAAAACTGTGGCAAACAGACATGGCGATCGAGTGAGTGGGCCGCCAGCCAGGCACAGCCGAAAAGTGCAAAGTCCGAACCGTGTCAGCCGGGGCGACGCAAAAACCGCGTCAGCCGGGGCGGCGCGAAAACCGCGTCAGCCGGGGCGGCACGAAACCGCGTCAGCCGGGGCGGCGCGAAAACTGCGTCAGCCGGGGCGGCGCGAAAACCTCGTCAGCCGGGGCGAGCGAAAAGGGGGGGGGGGGGAACCACGTCTGCCGGGGCGAAAGAAAAAAAAAACGCGTCTGCCGGGGCGAGCCCGGGTGCGGCACCACCGGGAAGACTGTGGCAAACAGACATGGCGATCGAGTGAGTGGGCCGCCAGCCAGGCTCAGCCCAAAAAGTGCCAAGTCCGAACTGCGTCAGCCGGGGCGGCAAAAACCGCGTCAGCCGGGGCGGCGCGAAAACCGCGTCTGCCGGGGCGGCGCGAAAACTGCGTCAGCCGGGGCGAGCCCGGGTGCGGCACCACCGGGAAAACTGTGGCTAACAGACATGGCGATCGAGTGAGTGGGCCACCAGCCAGGCTCAGCCAAAAAGTGCCAAGTCCGAACTGCGTCAGCCGGGGCGGCAAAAACCGCGTCAGCCGGGGCGGCGCAAAAAAACCGCGTCTGCCGGGGCGGCACGAAACCGCGTCAGCCGGGGCGGCGCGAAAACTGCGTCAGCCGGGGCGAAAGAAAAAAAAAACGCGTCTGCCGGGGCGAGCCCGGGTGCGGCACCACCGGGAAAACTGTGGCAAACAGACATGGCGATCGAGTGAGTGGGCCGCCAGCCAGGCACAGCCGAAAAGTGCTAAGTCCGAACTGCGTCTGCCGGGGCGGCACGAAACCGCGTCAGCCGGGGCGGCGCGAAAACCGCGTCTGCCGGGGCGGCACGAAACCGCGTCAGCCGGGGCGGCGCGAAAACTGCGTCAGCCGGGGCGAGCCCGGGTGCGGCACCACCGGGAAAACTGTGGCAAACAGACATGGCGATCGAGTGAGTGGGCCGCCAGCCAGGCACAGCCGAAAAGTGCTAAGTCCGAACTGCGTCTGCCGGGGCGGCACGAAACCGCGTCAGCCGGGGCGGCGCGAAAACCGCGTCTGCCGGGGCGGCACGAAACCGCGTCAGCCGGGGCGGCGCGAAAACTGCGTCAGCCGGGGCGAGCCCGGGTGCGGCACCACCGGGAAAACTGTGGCAAACAGACATGGCGATCGAGTGAGTGGGCCGCCAGCCAGGCACAGCCGAAAAGTGCTAAGTCCGAACTGCGTCAGCCGGGGCGGCAAAAACCGCGTCAGCCGGGGCGGCGCAAAAAACCGCGTCTGCCGGGGCGGCACGAAACCGCGTCAGCCGGGGCGGCGCGAAAACTGCGTCAGCCGGGGCGAAAGAAAAAAAAAAACGCGTCTGCCGGGGCGAGCCCGGGTGCGGCACCACCGGGAAAACTGTGGCAAACAGACATGGCGATCGAGTGAGTGGGCCGCCAGCCAGGCACAGCCGAAAGGTGCTAAGTCCGAACTGCGTCTGCCGGGGCGGCACGAAACCGCGTCAGCCGGGGCGGCGCGAAAACCGCGTCTGCCGGGGCGGCACGAAACCGCGTCAGCCGGGGCGGCGCGAAAACTGCGTCAGCCGGGGCGAGCCCGGGTGCGGCACCACCGGGAAAACTGTGGCAAACAGACATGGCGATCGAGTGAGTGGGCCGCCAGCCAGGCACAGCCGAAAAGTGCTAAGTCCGAACTGCGTCTGCCGGGGCGGCACGAAACCGCGTCAGCCGGGGCGGCGCGAAAACCGCGTCTGCCGGGGCGGCACGAAACCGCGTCAGCCGGGGCGGCGCGAAAACTGCGTCAGCCGGGGCGAGCCCGGGTGCGGCACCACCGGGAAAACTGTGGCAAACAGACATGGCGATCGAGTGAGTGGGCCGCCAGCCAGGCACAGCCGAAAAGTGCAAAGTCCGAACCGTGTCAGCCGGGGCGACGCAAAAACCGCGTCAGCCGGGGCGGCGCGAAAACCGCGTCAGCCGGGGCGGCAGGAAACCGCGTCAGCCGGGGCGGCGCGAAAACTGCGTCAGCCGGGGCGGCGCGAAAACCTCGTCAGCCGGGGCGAGCGAAAAGGGGGGGGGGGAACCACGTCTGCCGGGGCGAAAGAAAAAAAAAACGCGTCTGCCGGGGCGAGCCCGGGTGCGGCACCACCGGGAAGACTGTGGCAAACAGACATGGCGATCGAGTGAGTGGGCCGCCAGCCAGGCTCAGCCCAAAAAGTGCCAAGTCCGAACTGCGTCAGCCGGGGCGGCAAAAACCGCGTCAGCCGGGGCGGCGCGAAAACCGCGTCTGCCGGGGCGGCGCGAAAACTGCGTCAGCCGGGGCGAGCCCGGGTGCGGCACCACCGGGAAAACTGTGGCTAACAGACATGGCGATCGAGTGAGTGGGCCACCAGCCAGGCTCAGCCAAAAAGTGCCAAGTCCGAACTGCGTCAGCCGGGGCGGCAAAAACCGCGTCAGCCGGGGCGGCGCAAAAAAACCGCGTCTGCCGGGGCGGCACGAAACCGCGTCAGCCGGGGCGGCGCGAAAACTGCGTCAGCCGGGGCGAAAGAAAAAAAAAACGCGTCTGCCGGGGCGAGCCCGGGTGCGGCACCACCGGGAAAACTGTGGCAAACAGACATGGCGATCGAGTGAGTGGGCCGCCAGCCAGGCACAGCCGAAAAGTGCTAAGTCCGAACTGCGTCTGCCGGGGCGGCACGAAACCGCGTCAGCCGGGGCGGCGCGAAAACCGCGTCTGCCGGGGCGGCACGAAACCGCGTCAGCCGGGGCGGCGCGAAAACTGCGTCAGCCGGGGCGAGCCCGGGTGCGGCACCACCGGGAAAACTGTGGCAAACAGACATGGCGATCGAGTGAGTGGGCCGCCAGCCAGGCACAGCCGAAAAGTGCTAAGTCCGAACTGCGTCTGCCGGGGCGGCACGAAACCGCGTCAGCCGGGGCGGCGCGAAAACCGCGTCTGCCGGGGCGGCACGAAACCGCGTCAGCCGGGGCGGCGCGAAAACTGCGTCAGCCGGGGCGAGCCCGGGTGCGGCACCACCGGGAAAACTGTGGCAAACAGACATGGCGATCGAGTGAGTGGGCCGCCAGCCAGGCACAGCCGAAAAGTGCTAAGTCCGAACTGCGTCAGCCGGGGCGGCAAAAACCACGTCAGCCGGGGCGGCGCAAAAAACCGCGTCTGCCGGGGCGGCACGAAACCGCGTCAGCCGGGGCGGCGCGAAAACTGCGTCAGCCGGGGCGAAAGAAAAAAAAAACGCGTCTGCCGGGGCGAGCCCGGGTGCGGCACCACCGGGAAAACTGTGGCAAACAGACATGGCGATCGAGTGAGTGGGCCGCCAGCCAGGCACAGCCGAAAAGTGCTAAGTCCGAACTGCGTCTGCCGGGGCGGCACGAAACCGCGTCAGCCGGGGCGGCGCGAAAACCGCGTCTGCCGGGGCGGCACGAAACCGCGTCAGCCGGGGCGGCGCGAAAACTGCGTCAGCCGGGGCGAGCCCGGGTGCGGCACCACCGGGAAAACTGTGGCAAACAGACATGGCGATTGAGTGAGTGGGCCGCCAGCCAGGCACAGCCGAAAAGTGCTAAGTCCGAACTGCGTCTGCCGGGGCGGCACGAAACCGCGTCAGCCGGGGCGGCGCGAAAACCGCGTCTGCCGGGGCGGCACGAAACCGCGTCAGCCGGGGCGGCGTGAAAACTGCGTCAGCCGGGGCGAGCCCGGGTGCGGCACCACCGGGAAAACTGTGGCAAACAGACATGGCGATCGAGTGAGTGGGCCGCCAGCCAGGCACAGCCGAAAAGTGCTAAGTCCGAACTGCGTCTGCCGGGGCGGCACGAAACCGCGTCAGCCGGGGCGGCGCGAAAACCGCGTCTGCCGGGGCGGCACGAAACCGCGTCAGCCGGGGCGGCGCGAAAACTGCGTCAGCCGGGGCGAGCCCGGGTGCGGCACCACCGGGAAAACTGTGGCAAACAGACATGGCGATCGAGTGAGTGGGCCGCCAGCCAGGCACAGCCGAAAAGTGCTAAGTCCGAACTGCGTCTGCCGGGGCGGCACGAAACCGCGTCAGCCGGGGCGGCGCGAAAACCGCGTCTGCCGG
>NW_027464687.1:240000-257500 GCF_043290135.1 Rhipicephalus microplus
TGTGAGGTGTTCAGCGTGCTGTCCGTGTTGCCGACGCGGTCAAAACGAGTCGACGGCTCACGTTCCCTTGTGCGCCGAAGGCTCTCTTGATATGTGATCCGACCCTCAGACAGACGAAGCCAAGGGAAGACCCAAGGCCGCAATGTGCGTTCAAAGAATCAGTGCTCAGTGTGTCCTGCAATTCACACCAAGTCTCGCAGCTGGCTGCGTTCTTCATCGACCCGAGAACCGAGTGATCCACCGCTTAGAGTCGTGAAAAAGTGTTTGTTCAATTCCGTACAGTCAAAACCAAACGTTTCTGGCACTCGGCCAAACAGTGGCCAAGAAGGGCGCTTTTCAGCGCACGCTTGGACTCCAAAACTCTGCCGCGCCTTTTTCGGCTGCCGCAAATCGAGCAAACGGTGTGTTTCGGACGGCGTTTCGCTTTCGCTACTTGCGAGTGCTTTCGTGGTCCACCCCTCTATAAATACTCGGGAGGCGTCGAAGCCGGTTCTCCAAGCCGGACCCGTAGGTATCGTTGTGTGCTCGCTCTCATTGGCCCGCCTAACCAGAAAATGCCTGCGGTACACCCATTTGGATAAGAGTGCACGCAGATGCGGGCCTCGACGGCTACACATTTCCTCGGGCGGCCGCCTCCCGGCCTCCGTGGAGCGCGGGATGCACGGTCCCATCGACAAGCCTCTCCCGTTTTTACCGTGGCGTCGCGGTTCACCACGGCAGGCGGGTCGGTCTCCTCCGCATAAAAAGGGGGACCCCCGCTTTTTGTTCCACGAAATCGCACAAGCTTTTTTCGCATCCACGGTTTGCCACCGCACACCAAAATGCCGATCCGGCTGCCTACTTTAGCCAACAGGTGGAGCCAGGCGCGCCGTACTTGCGCGGCACTTCCCACGTCCACCGAAGTCGGTGCCAAGGACCACTTTCGGCGCCGGAGCCGCGTACGAGCCTACTCGAGGCGGAAGAACGAAGCCAGCAAGGGCCTGGCCGCAAGTGCGTTCAATTGTCGGGACGTCCAAGTCCCTCGTTCTTCCGTGCTTCCTCTTTCGGCAAGTCGTTGCGGCACCTTCCCAAAGCGCGCAGACCCGCTAATCGCGACGAGCGCGACGTGGCCGTGCCGCCTTTCCCTCGGCAGCAAGCAAAACGCCTGGCAACGTCGACGCTCCCCTAACCGCGATCTCGCACCGTGTTTCGTGTGGCGAATTCAAAAGCCGGCCGGCGCTGCTGCAACCATTACGGTCGGTACGCATACGCCGCGGAGGGCGGGACGGTCATCGGAGCGTGCGGTTCCTCCATCGAGTACTGCGCACCTCGGCCGTCGCATCGCCGTGCCATGACCGGCCGCGCGTCAACGCGAACCGGTGCCAGCGAGATCCCTCGCCTGCAAGAACCGACCGGCAGCCTCCGTCACCCGAGGACGCGGAGGCGCTTGCCGCGGACGGCGGGACGGTATGCACTGGTGCACAGCGGACCCGTCACATCGCCAGTTCCTTGACCGACCGCCGACGCTTGTGCCGTTCCTCTCGTACTTGGCAGTCGCCGCGCGATTGTCGGGTCTCGTTCTTGCACGCTCGAACGGTCGGGAGGGCACTCGGCTGGCGTTTCGGGAACGCGCAGCCTCGCCTTCTACCGACGTAACCACGACTCGCCGTTCGCGCTCCGCCGCTCCTGTTTACAGTACTAGGCGGTCCCGCAGCGGTCGGGTCGCGCATTTCGAGCGCTTCGAGCCACGGTGCAGTGGCGGGTCGAAAGCCGACCTATGAGTGCGTTGCGCCGTTTGTACCCGCGTCCGCCACCTGGCCGACCGTCCAAGGTCGCGGTGTTGGCGTCCGCTGGGCGCAACAATTTGTCACGGGGTGCCGCTCCACATTCAGGCAGCCCCGTGGGGAAAAGCCGACCCCGCGTCCAAACGGGGTCAGCGGCAGAAAGTGTCGGGCGCAGACGCAGCTGAGGCGCTCACCCTTCACAATCCGTTAATGATCCTTCCGCAGGTTCACCTACGGAAACCTTGTTACGACTTTTACTTCCTCTAAATGATCAAGTTTGGTCATCTTTCCAACAGACCGGCGCAACCGAAAGGCCGCGCCGGACATCGGTCCGAAGACCTCACTAAATCATTCAATCGGTAGTAGCGACGGGCGGTGTGTACAAAGGGCAGGGACGTAATCAACGCGAGCTTATGACTCGCGCTTACTGGGAATTCCTCGTTCAAGGGGAACAATTGCAAGCCCCTATCCCAATCACGAAAGAAGTTCCACGGGTTACCCAGTCTTTTCAGACAGGGATAAAGACACGCTGCTTCCTTCAGTGTAGCGCGCGTGCGGCCCCGGACATCTAAGGGCATCACAGACCTGTTATTGCTCTGTTTCGTGCGGCTAGGAGCCGCTTGTCCCTCTAAGAAGGTTGTAAGGTGCTGGGAACCCCGCACCTATTTAATAGGCTAGAGTCTCGTTCGTTATCGGAATTAACCAGACAAATCGCTCCACCAACTAAGAACGGCCATGCACCACCATCCACCGAATCAAGAAAGAGCTCTCAATCTGTCAATCCTCCCAGTGTCCGGGCCGGGTAAGTTTTCCCGTGTTGAGTCAAATTAAGCCGCAGGCTCCACTCCTGGTGGTGCCCTTCCGTCAATTCCTTTAAGTTTCAGCTTTGCAACCATACTTCCCCCGGAACCCAAATACTTTGGTTTCCCGGAAGCTGCCCGCCGAGTCATTTGAGTAACTCAGGCGGATCGCTGGTTGGCATCGTTTATGGTCAGAACTAGGGCGGTATCTGATCGCCTTCGAACCTCTGACTTTCGTTCTTGATCAATGAAAACATTCTTGGCAAATGCTTTCGCAGTAGTTCGTCTTGCGACGGTCCAAGAATTTCACCTCTAGCGCCGCAATACGAATGCCCCCGTCCGTCCCTCTTAATCATTACCTCGTATTCCAAAAACCAACAGAACAGAAACGAGGTCTTGTTCTATTATTCCATGCAAGTTTATTCAGGCGACTCGCCTGCGTTGAGCACTCTAATTTTTTCAAAGTAAAAGCACCGGCCATCTCGAGGCACACAATGAAGTGCACCAAGAAAGAACCGGCATGATGTTCAGTCCGAGCCGTCGCATCGGGTAGATGCACTACTCGTCTGGAACTGAGATCCAACTACGAGCTTTTTAACCGCAGCAGCTTTAGTATACGCTATTGGAGCTGGAATTACCGCGGCTGCTGGCACCAGACTTGCCCTCCAATTGATCCTCGTTAAAGGATTTAGAGTGTACTCATTTCAATTACGGGGCCTCAAAAGAGTCCCGTATTGTTATTTTTCGTCACTACCTCCCCGTGCCGGGAGTGGGTAATTTGCGCGCCTGCTGCCTTCCTTGGATGTGGTAGCCGTTTCTCAGGCTCCCTCTCCGGAATCGAACCCTGATTCTCCGTTACCCGTAACAACCATGGTAAGCAAGTAACCTACCATCGAAAGTTGATAAGGCAGACACTTGAAAGAAACGTCGCCGGCTCGTGGCCATGCGATCAGCACAAAGTTATCCAGAGTCACCACACAATACGGGCTGAAACCCGATCGATCTTGGTCTAATAAAAGCACCCGTTACCCAAAGGGCTCCAGGCTCACTGCATGTATTAGCTCTAGAATTGCCACAGTTATCCAAGTAGGAAGAAACGATCTAAGGAACCATAACTGATTTAATGAGCCATTCGCGGTTTCGCCTTATTTCGGCATGTACTTAGACATGCATGGCTTAATCTTTGAGACAAGCATATGATTACTGGCAGGATCAACCAGGTAATCGTTCGACTGCGCGTCCGTCCTCGCCTTCGGCGGGCCGGACGCAGTCTGTGTGCGGCGGAGGCCACCTTCAGGCGCCCCAACACGCTTATTTTGCACTCCGAGATGACGGCGTTCGAGCTCGCTACGGCACAACCTTCCCGAAAGACGAGTGGGAGCCGTGCGGCAAGAAGCACGTTCATGCTCGCTCTTTTTCGTTGCATCGACTCGGTCGCGCCGTGCGGGTTGCCCAAGCCCGCTGCACTGTCGGTGGACCGGCCGGAACTAGCAACGGAGCCGAGACTGCAAAGCCGCCAGACGACGGGTCACGCCCGCGTCTTCGGCGCTTTCGCATCTGAATCGCCCGAGGACGACACGGAACACACCTCGATATCGTGGTAAAACGGCACCGTCCGACAACCAGCCCCTAACGCATCAAGCGGATGAGGCTGCAGACGACTGCCGTGGATTCCCCTGGAGCAGACCCGAGGACACGCTTGACGAGGCCGAAGCCCGCCGCATATCAGACACCCGGTCGCTTTCGCGTACGCCGCTCACGAGAACCCCCACATAATAGCAGCGATAAGTACCCAGACCTCCTTGGGCACTAATACGAGCGTACTCGAGAAAATTTCACCGCGGGTGTGCCCCGAAACGTGTGGCACGTTGAGCGTGCCACAAGTCTACGTCGCTCTCAAACCCGCCGAGGTCGTAGAATTTGCGACCCTACTCACGAAATTCCCACCGAGGATACGGCCGCAAACGTACCGCACCTTGGGTAGGCCACGAGTTTGTGCAACACTACGCTGACGGCACAGCACCGAGGTCGTGCGCGCACGCACGGGAAAATTCCGCCGCGGTTTCTGCCGAAAACGTGAGGCACCACGACTCTCCGCAAGTTCGCGTCGACTGCGAAAGACCGAAGTCGTGAACGACGTGTCCGCTACTCGCCGCCGACACGCTGGACACCAAACGTACAACGACTCGACGGCGTCGTAGAGGCCCACGACGCGGTTTTCCTTAACGACGTCTCGGCGTGGCACCGACAGGTTAGAACGGCCGACCAACGTTCCCTGTCCGCCGTTCGGCTCAGTCGAAGGGCTCGGCGACTTCGGCAACGCTGCGAAGCCGCACGGTGACGCACGCCATGTCCCCATTTTTTTTTTTTCTTTCTGCGTCTGCCGGGGTGCCCCTATAATAGCAGCGATAAGCACCCAGACCGCCGTGGGTCGCTCGCCCCGGCTGACGTGGTTTTTCGTACTCCTGCGGCGGTCGCCGTCAAGCACGTCCAAATACGCTACTTTCGTGGGCGCATTCACGCTCTTTCGCTTCGCCGGAGTGCCAGCACTCACTCTGCCAAAAACGGCGAACATCCGAGCGGCGGTTCCCACTTTTGCGTCGGCGTCGCAAACCCCGCCCCGGCAGACGAGGTTTGCCGTACTCGTGCGACGGTGGCCGGCGGGCACGTCGAAAGACGCCGATATCGTGCGCGAATTGGCGCACCTTGGCTTCACCGGAGTGCCGCCACTGACTCCTCCAAAAACGGCGAAGATCCGAGCGGCGCTTCCCACTTTCGCATCGGCGTCCCGAACTCCGCCCCGGCTGACGCGGTTTACCGTACTCGTGCGACGGTCGCCGGCGAGCACGTGGAAAGACGCCGATATCGTGCCCGAATCGGCTCCGTTCGGCTTCGCCGGAGTGCCAGCACTGGCTCGGCGAAAGACGACGAACATCCGAGCGACGGTTCTCACTATTGCGTACGCGTCGCAAACCCCGCCCCGGCAGACGCACTTTGCCGTACTCGTGCGACGGTCGCCGGCGAGCACGTAGAAAGACGCCGATATCGTGCCGGAATCGGCCCCGTTTGGCTTCGCCGGAGTGCCAGCACTCACTCGGCCACAAACGGCGAACATCCGAGCGGCGGTTCCCACTTAGCCGTCGGCGTCCCGAACTCCGCCCCGGCAGACGCGGTTGCCGAGCTCGTGCGACTAGCGACCGCGAAGCCGTCTCGCGACGCCGCTTTCGTGCGCGGCTCCCACTGCGACCTGGGTCACCCGAGGTCGACGAGCAAGAAAGAATGTCGAAAAAAATTTTTTTTTTTTTTTGCGTCTGCCGGGGTGCCCCTATAATAGCAGCGATAAGCACCCAGACCGCCATGGGTCGCTCGCCCCGGCTGACGTGGTTTTTCGTTTTCCTGCGGTGGTCGTCGTCAAGCACGTCCAAACACGCCACTTTCGTGGGCGCATTCGCGCTCTTTCGCTTCGCCGGAGTGCCAGCACTCACTCTGCCAAAAACGGCGAACATCCTAGTGGCGGTTCCCACTTTTGCGTCGGCGTCGCCAACCCCGCCCCGGCATACGCGGTTTGCCGTACTCGTGCGGCGGTGGCCGGCGGGCACGTCGAAAGACACCGATATCGTGCGCGAGTCGATGCTTCTTGGTCTCGCAGGAGGGCCGCCACTCACTCCTGCAAAAACGGCGAAGATCCGAGCGGCGCTTCCCACTTTTTCGTCGGCATCGCAAACCTCGCCCCGGCAGACGCGCTTTGCCGTACTCGTGCGACGGTCGCCGGCGAGCACGTCGAAATACGCCGATATCGTGCCCGAATCGGCCCCGTTTCGCTTCGCCGGAGTGCCAGCACTCACTCGGCCAAAAACGGCGAACATCCGAGCAGCGGTACCCACTTAGCCGTCGGCATCCCGAACTCCGCGCCGGCTGACGCGGTTGCCGAGCTCGTGCGACTAGCGACCGCGAACGCGTCTCGCGACGCCGCTTTCGTGCGCGGCTCCCATTGCGACCTGGGTTACCCGAGCTCGACCAGCAAAAAAGAAGGTCGAAAAAAAATTTTTTTTTTCTGCGTCTGCCGGGGTGCCCCTATAATAGCAGCGATAAGCACCCAGACCGCCGTGGGTCGCTCGCCCCGGCTGACGTGGTTTTTCGTACTCCTGCAGCGGTCGCCGTCAAGCACGTCCAAATACGCCACTTTCGTGGGCGCTTTCGCGCTCTTTCGCGTCGCCGGTGTGCCAGCACTCACTCTGCCAAAAACGGCGAACATCCTAGTGGCGGTTCCCACTTTTGCGTCGGCGTCGCCAACCCCGCCCCGGCATACGCGGTTTGCCGTACTCGTGCGGCGGTGGCCGGCGGGCACGTCGAAAGACACCGATATCGTGCGCGAGTCGATGCTTCTTGGTCTCGCAGGAGGGCCGCCACTCACTCCTGCAAAAACGGCGAAGATCCGAGCGGCGCTTCCCACTTTTTCGTCGGCATCGCAAACCTCGCCCCGGCAGACGCGCTTTGCCGTACTCGTGCGACGGTCGCCGGCGAGCACGTCGAAATACGCCGATATCGTGCCCGAATCGGCCCCGTTTCGCTTCGCCGGAGTGCCAGCACTCACTCGGCCAAAAACGGCGAACATCCGAGCAGCGGTACCCACTTAGCCGTCGGCATCCCGAACTCCGCGCCGGCTGACGCGGTTGCCGAGCTCGTGCGACTAGCGACCGCGAACGCGTCTCGCGACGCCGCTTTCGTGCGCGGCTCCCATTGCGACCTGGGTTACCCGAGCTCGACCAGCAAAAAAGAAGGTCGAAAAAAAATTTTTTTTTTCTGCGTCTGCCGGGGTGCCCCTATAATAGCAGCGATAAGCACCCAGACCGCCGTGGGTCGCTCGCCCCGGCTGACGTGGTTTTTCGTACTCCTGCAGCGGTCGCCGTCAAGCACGTCCAAATACGCCACTTTCGTGGGCGCTTTCGCGCTCTTTCGCGTCGCCGGTGTGCCAGCACTCACTCTGCCAAAAACGGCCAACATCCGAGCGGCGGTTCCCACTTTTGCGTCGGCGTCGTAAACCCCGCCCCGGCAGACGCGGTTTGCCCTACTCGTTCGACGGTCGCCGGCGAGCGCGTCGAAAGACGCCGATATCGTGCGCTAATTGGCGCTCCTTGGCTTCTCCGGAGTGCCGCCACTCACTCCTCCAAAAACGGCGAAGATCCGAGCGGCGTTCTCCACTTTCGCATCGGCGTCCCGAACTCCGCCCGGGCTGACGCGGTTTACCGTACTCGTGCGACGGTCGCCGCCGGGCACGTCGAAAGACGCCGATATCGTGCCGTAATCGGCCCCGTTTGGCTTCGCCCGAGTGCCAGCACTCACTCGGCCAAAAACGGCGAACATCCGAGCAGCGTTTCCCACTTTCGCATCGGCGTCCCGAAGCCCGCCCCGGCAGACGCGGTTTGCCCTACTCGAGCGACGGTCGCCGGCGATCACGTCGAAAGGCGCCGAATTCGTGCACGAATCGATGCTTCTTGGTCTCGCAGGAGGGCCGCCACTCACTCCTGCAAAAACGGCGAAGATCCGAGTTGCGCTTCCCACTTTTTCGTCGGCGTCCCGAACTACGCCCCGGCTGACGCGGTTTACCGTACTCGTGCGACGGTCGCCGGCGGGCACTTCAAAATACGCCGATTTCGTGGGCGCATTCACGCTGTTTCGCTTCCCCGGAGTGCCAACACTCACTCTGCCGAAAGCGGCGATCATCCGAGCGGCGGTTCCCACTTTTGCGTCGGCTTCGCAAACGGCGCCCCGGCAGACGCGCTCGTGCGACGTACTCGTGCGACGGTCGCCGGCGAGCACGTCGAAAGACGCCGATATCGTGCTCGAATCGACCCCGTTTCGCTTCGCCGGAGTGCTGCCAGTCACGGCGCAGAAAACGGCGAACAAGTGTTTTTTTTTTTTTTTCCTAGAATTTGTGTTATAGAAGGCACATTTGATATCGGACGATAATTTTCAACTTTATCACGCGCACCGATTTTCGTGTAGAGGTTTGCAAGTTTATGGGAATTTCTCCACTTGGAATAATGCGATTTAGTAGTACTACGAGAACTTCATGGATGTACTCAAGGGTACGGGGCAAGTCAGTTACGTCAACACCTGCAGATTTTTTACACTTCAAACTGAAAATTGTTGGTTGTGAGTCCTCGTGTGATATTAAAGGCCGATTCGCTAACACATAGAACAAAGAAAGAAAGGAAGAAAAAACGCCCGCGCTCGCTCAAGAAACCTGGGTTCGCAACAAGTGGCAACAACAAGCAACCGAGCGAGTGCGCCAAAACCCGTGGCGGCCGAACAAACGCGAAGTCCCAACCGCGTCAGCCGGGGCGGCACGGGACAGGAAAAATCACTTCAGCCGGGGCGGCGGGGCACCGAATAAACCTCGTCACCTCGTCGCAGGATAAAAGAGGAAACAAAAAGTCTAAACAGCGTCTGCTGGAGCGAATGCGTAATAAAACAACAACAACAACAACAAAAAAACACCCGCGCTCAAGAAGTCTGCAATCCTCACAAAAGGCGACTGTGACCGAGCAGCGTCAGCCGGGGCCGTGCGGAAACGGAAAAACCGCGACTACCGGGGCGTCGAGGCACCGAAAAATCCACTTCAGCCGCGGCGAAAAAAAAAAACAAAAAGAAAGACGGAGGGGGGGGGGGAACCACGTCTGCCGGGGCGAAGGAAAAAAAAAAACGCGTCTGCCGGGGCGAGCCCGGGTGCGGCACCACCGGGAAAACTGTGGCAAACAGACATGGCGATCGAGTGAGTGGGCCGCCAGCCAGGCTCAGCCAAAAAGTGCAAAGTCCGAACTGCGTCAGCCGGGGCGGCAAAAACCGCGTCAGCCGGGGCGGCGCAAAAAACCGCGTCTGCCGGGGCGGCACGAAACCGCGTCAGCCGGGGCGGGGCGAAAACTGCGTCAGCCGGGGCGAAAAGAAAAAAAAAAAACGCGTCTGCCGGGGCAAGCCCGGGTGCGGCACCACCGGGAAAACTGTGGCAAACAGACATGGCGATCGAGTGAGTGGGCCGCCAGCCAGGCACAGCCGAAAAGTGCAAAGTCCGAACCGTGTCAGCCGGGGCGACGCAAAAACCGCGTCAGCCGGGGCGGCGCGAAAACCGCGTCAGCCGGGGCGGCACGAAACCGCGTCAGCCGGGGCGGCGCGAAAACTGCGTCAGCCGGGGCGGCGCGAAAACCTCGTCAGCCGGGGCGAGCGAAAAGGGGGGGGGGGGGGAACCACGTCTGCCGGGGCGAAAGAAAAAAAAAACGCGTCTGCCGGGGCGAGCCCGGGTGCGGCACCACCGGGAAGACTGTGGCAAACAGACATGGCGATCGAGTGAGTGGGCCGCCAGCCAGGCTCAGCCCAAAAAGTGCCAAGTCCGAACTGCGTCAGCCGGGGCGGCAAAAACCGCGTCAGCCGGGGCGGCGCGAAAACCGCGTCTGCCGGGGCGGCGCGAAAACTGCGTCAGCCGGGGCGAGCCCGGGTGCGGCACCACCGGGAAAACTGTGGCTAACAGACATGGCGATCGAGTGAGTGGGCCACCAGCCAGGCTCAGCCAAAAAGTGCCAAGTCCGAACTGCGTCAGCCGGGGCGGCAAAAACCGCGTCAGCCGGGGCGGCGCAAAAAAACCGCGTCTGCCGGGGCGGCACGAAACCGCGTCAGCCGGGGCGGCGCGAAAACTGCGTCAGCCGGGGCGAAAGAAAAAAAAAACGCGTCTGCCGGGGCGAGCCCGGGTGCGGCACCACCGGGAAAACTGTGGCAAACAGACATGGCGATCGAGTGAGTGGGCCGCCAGCCAGGCACAGCCGAAAAGTGCTAAGTCCGAACTGCGTCTGCCGGGGCGGCACGAAACCGCGTCAGCCGGGGCGGCGCGAAAACCGCGTCTGCCGGGGCGGCACGAAACCGCGTCAGCCGGGGCGGCGCGAAAACTGCGTCAGCCGGGGCGAGCCCGGGTGCGGCACCACCGGGAAAACTGTGGCAAACAGACATGGCGATCGAGTGAGTGGGCCGCCAGCCAGGCACAGCCGAAAAGTGCTAAGTCCGAACTGCGTCTGCCGGGGCGGCACGAAACCGCGTCAGCCGGGGCGGCGCGAAAACCGCGTCTGCCGGGGCGGCACGAAACCGCGTCAGCCGGGGCGGCGCGAAAACTGCGTCAGCCGGGGCGAGCCCGGGTGCGGCACCACCGGGAAAACTGTGGCAAACAGACATGGCGATCGAGTGAGTGGGCCGCCAGCCAGGCACAGCCGAAAAGTGCTAAGTCCGAACTGCGTCAGCCGGGGCGGCAAAAACCGCGTCAGCCGGGGCGGCGCAAAAAACCGCGTCTGCCGGGGCGGCACGAAACCGCGTCAGCCGGGGCGGCGCGAAAACTGCGTCAGCCGGGGCGAAAGAAAAAAAAAAACGCGTCTGCCGGGGCGAGCCCGGGTGCGGCACCACCGGGAAAACTGTGGCAAACAGACATGGCGATCGAGTGAGTGGGCCGCCAGCCAGGCACAGCCGAAAGGTGCTAAGTCCGAACTGCGTCTGCCGGGGCGGCACGAAACCGCGTCAGCCGGGGCGGCGCGAAAACCGCGTCTGCCGGGGCGGCACGAAACCGCGTCAGCCGGGGCGGCGCGAAAACTGCGTCAGCCGGGGCGAGCCCGGGTGCGGCACCACCGGGAAAACTGTGGCAAACAGACATGGCGATCGAGTGAGTGGGCCGCCAGCCAGGCACAGCCGAAAAGTGCTAAGTCCGAACTGCGTCTGCCGGGGCGGCACGAAACCGCGTCAGCCGGGGCGGCGCGAAAACCGCGTCTGCCGGGGCGGCACGAAACCGCGTCAGCCGGGGCGGCGCGAAAACTGCGTCAGCCGGGGCGAGCCCGGGTGCGGCACCACCGGGAAAACTGTGGCAAACAGACATGGCGATCGAGTGAGTGGGCCGCCAGCCAGGCACAGCCGAAAAGTGCTAAGTCGAACTGCGTCTGCCGGGGCGGCACGAAACCGCGTCAGCCGGGGCGGCGCGAAAACCGCGTCTGCCGGGGCGGCACGAAACCGCGTCAGCCGGGGCGGCGCGAAAACTGCGTCAGCCGGGGCGAGCCCGGGTGCGGCACCACCGGGAAAACTGTGGCAAACAGACATGGCGATCGAGTGAGTGGGCCGCCAGCCAGGCACAGCCGAAAAGTGCTAAGTCCGAACTGCGTCAGCCGGGGCGGCAAAAACCGCGTCAGCCGGGGCGGCGCAAAAAACCGCGTCTGCCGGGGCGGCACGAAACCGCGTCAGCCGGGGCGGCGCGAAAACTGCGTCAGCCGGGGCGAAAGAAAAAAAAAAACGCGTCTGCCGGGGCGAGCCCGGGTGCGGCACCACCGGGAAAACTGTGGCAAACAGACATGGCGATCGAGTGAGTGGGCCGCCAGCCAGGCACAGCCGAAAAGTGCTAAGTCCGAACTGCGTCTGCCGGGGCGGCACGAAACCGCGTCAGCCGGGGCGGCGCGAAAACCGCGTCTGCCGGGGCGGCACGAAACCGCGTCAGCCGGGGCGGCGCGAAAACTGCGTCAGCCGGGGCGAGCCCGGGTGCGGCACCACCGGGAAAACTGTGGCAAACAGACATGGCGATCGAGTGAGTGGGCCGCCAGCCAGGCACAGCCGAAAAGTGCTAAGTCCGAACTGCGTCAGCCGGGGCGGCAAAAACCGCGTCAGCCGGGGCGGCGCGAAAACCGCGTCAGCCGGGGCGGCACGAAACCGCGTCAGCCGGGGCGGCGCGAAAACTGCGTCAGCCGGGGCGGCGCGAAAACCTCGTCAGCCGGGGCGAGCGAAAAGGGGGGGGGGGGAACCACGTCTGCCGGGGCGAAAGAAAAAAAAAACGCGTCTGCCGGGGCGAGCCCGGGTGCGGCACCACCGGGAAGACTGTGGCAAACAGACATGGCGATCGAGTGAGTGGGCAGCCAGCCAGGCTCAGCCCAAAAAGTGCCAAGTCCGAACTGCGTCAGCCGGGGCGGCAAAAACCGCGTCAGCCGGGGCGGCGCGAAAACCGCGTCTGCCGGGGCGGCGCGAAAACTGCGTCAGCCGGGGCGAGCCCGGGTGCGGCACCACCGGGAAAACTGTGGCAAACAGACATGGCGATCGAGTGAGTGGGCCGCCAGCCAGGCACAGCCGAAAAGTGCTAAGTCCGAACTGCGTCTGCCGGGGCGGCACGAAACCGCGTCAGCCGGGGCGGCGCGAAAACCGCGTCTGCCGGGGCGGCACGAAACCGCGTCAGCCGGGGCGGCGCGAAAACTGCGTCAGCCGGGGCGAGCCCGGGTGCGGCACCACCGGGAAAACTGTGGCAAACAGACATGGCGATCGAGTGAGTGGGCCGCCAGCCAGGCACAGCCGAAAAGTGCTAAGTCCGAACTGCGTCTGCCGGGGCGGCACGAAACCGCGTCAGCCGGGGCGGCGCGAAAACCGCGTCTGCCGGGGCGGCACGAAACCGCGTCAGCCGGGGCGGCGCGAAAACTGCGTCAGCCGGGGCGAAAGAAAAAAAAAAACGCGTCTGCCGGGGCGAGCCCGGGTGCGGCACCACCGGGAAAACTGTGGCAAACAGACATGGCGATCGAGTGAGTGGGCCGCCAGCCAGGCACAGCCGAAAGGTGCTAAGTCCGAACTGCGTCTGCCGGGGCGGCACGAAACCGCGTCAGCCGGGGCGGCGCGAAAACCGCGTCTGCCGGGGCGGCACGAAACCGCGTCAGCCGGGGCGGCGCGAAAACTGCGTCAGCCGGGGCGAGCCCGGGTGCGGCACCACCGGGAAAACTGTGGCAAACAGACATGGCGATCGAGTGAGTGGGCCGCCAGCCAGGCACAGCCGAAAAGTGCTAAGTCCGAACTGCGTCTGCCGGGGCGGCACGAAACCGCGTCAGCCGGGGCGGCGCGAAAACCGCGTCTGCCGGGGCGGCACGAAACCGCGTCAGCCGGGGCGGCGCGAAAACTGCGTCAGCCGGGGCGAGCCCGGGTGCGGCACCACCGGGAAAACTGTGGCAAACAGACATGGCGATCGAGTGAGTGGGCCGCCAGCCAGGCACAGCCGAAAAGTGCAAAGTCCGAACCGTGTCAGCCGGGGCGACGCAAAAACCGCGTCAGCCGGGGCGGCGCGAAAACCGCGTCAGCCGGGGCGGCAGGAAACCGCGTCAGCCGGGGCGGCGCGAAAACTGCGTCAGCCGGGGCGGCGCGAAAACCTCGTCAGCCGGGGCGAGCGAAAAGGGGGGGGGGGGAACCACGTCTGCCGGGGCGAAAGAAAAAAAAAACGCGTCTGCCGGGGCGAGCCCGGGTGCGGCACCACCGGGAAGACTGTGGCAAACAGACATGGCGATCGAGTGAGTGGGCCGCCAGCCAGGCTCAGCCCAAAAAGTGCCAAGTCCGAACTGCGTCAGCCGGGGCGGCAAAAACCGCGTCAGCCGGGGCGGCGCGAAAACCGCGTCTGCCGGGGCGGCGCGAAAACTGCGTCAGCCGGGGCGAGCCCGGGTGCGGCACCACCGGGGAAACTGTGGCTAACAGACATGGCGATCGAGTGAGTGGGCCACCAGCCAGGCTCAGCCAAAAAGTGCCAAGTCCGAACTGCGTCAGCCGGGGCGGCAAAAACCGCGTCAGCCGGGGCGGCGCAAAAAAACCGCGTCTGCCGGGGCGGCACGAAACCGCGTCAGCCGGGGCGGCGCGAAAACTGCGTCAGCCGGGGCGAAAGAAAAAAAAAACGCGTCTGCCGGGGCGAGCCCGGGTGCGGCACCACCGGGAAAACTGTGGCAAACAGACATGGCGATCGAGTGAGTGGGCCGCCAGCCAGGCACAGCCGAAAAGTGCTAAGTCCGAACTGCGTCTGCCGGGGCGGCACGAAACCGCGTCAGCCGGGGCGGCGCGAAAACCGCGTCTGCCGGGGCGGCACGAAACCGCGTCAGCCGGGGCGGCGCGAAAACTGCGTCAGCCGGGGCGAGCCCGGGTGCGGCACCACCGGGAAAACTGTGGCAAACAGACATGGCGATCGAGTGAGTGGGCCGCCAGCCAGGCACAGCCGAAAAGTGCTAAGTCCGAACTGCGTCTGCCGGGGCGGCACGAAACCGCGTCAGCCGGGGCGGCGCGAAAACCGCGTCTGCCGGGGCGGCACGAAACCGCGTCAGCCGGGGCGGCGCGAAAACTGCGTCAGCCGGGGCGAGCCCGGGTGCGGCACCACCGGGAAAACTGTGGCAAACAGACATGGCGATCGAGTGAGTGGGCCGCCAGCCAGGCACAGCCGAAAAGTGCTAAGTCCGAACTGCGTCAGCCGGGGCGGCAAAAACCGCGTCAGCCGGGGCGGCGCAAAAAACCGCGTCTGCCGGGGCGGCACGAAACCGCGTCAGCCGGGGCGGCGCGAAAACTGCGTCAGCCGGGGCGAAAGAAAAAAAAAACGCGTCTGCCGGGGCGAGCCCGGGTGCGGCACCACCGGGAAAACTGTGGCAAACAGACATGGCGATCGAGTGAGTGGGCCGCCAGCCAGGCACAGCCGAAAAGTGCTAAGTCCGAACTGCGTCTGCCGGGGCGGCACGAAACCGCGTCAGCCGGGGCGGCGCGAAAACCGCGTCTGCCGGGGCGGCACGAAACCGCGTCAGCCGGGGCGGCGCGAAAACTGCGTCAGCCGGGGCGAGCCCGGGTGCGGCACCACCGGGAAAACTGTGGCAAACAGACATGGCGATTGAGTGAGTGGGCCGCCAGCCAGGCACAGCCGAAAAGTGCTAAGTCCGAACTGCGTCTGCCGGGGCGGCACGAAACCGCGTCAGCCGGGGCGGCGCGAAAACCGCGTCTGCCGGGGCGGCACGAAACCGCGTCAGCCGGGGCGGCGCGAAAACTGCGTCAGCCGGGGCGAGCCCGGGTGCGGCACCACCGGGAAAACTGTGGCAAACAGACATGGCGATCGAGTGAGTGGGCCGCCAGCCAGGCACAGCCGAAAAGTGCTAAGTCCGAACTGCGTCTGCCGGGGCGGCACGAAACCGCGTCAGCCGGGGCGGCGCGAAAACCGCGTCTGCCGGGGCGGCACGAAACCGCGTCAGCCGGGGCGGCGCGAAAACTGCGTCAGCCGGGGCGAGCCCGGGTGCGGCACCACCGGGAAAACTGTGGCAAACAGACATGGCGATCGAGTGAGTGGGCCGCCAGCCAGGCACAGCCGAAAAGTGCTAAGTCCGAACTGCGTCTGCCGGGGCGGCACGAAACCGCGTCAGCCGGGGCGGCACGAAAACCGCGTCTGCCGGGGCGGCACGAAACCGCGTCAGCCGGGGCGGCGCGAAAACTGCGTCAGCCGGGGCGAGCCCGGGTGCGGCACCACCGGGAAAACTGTGGCAAACAGACATGGCGATCGAGTGAGTGGGCCGCCAGCCAGGCACAGCCGAAAAGTGCAAAGTCCGAACCGTGTCAGCCGGGGCGACGCAAAAACCGCGTCAGCCGGGGCGGCGCGAAAACCGCGTCTGCCGGGGCGGCACGAAACCGCGTCAGCCGGGGCGGCGCGAAAACTGCGTCAGCCGGGGCGAGCCCGGGTGCGGCACCACCGGGAAAACTGTGGCAAACAGACATGGCGATCGAGTGAGTGGGCCGCCAGCCAGGCACAGCCGAAAAGTGCTAAGTCCGAACTGCGTCAGCCGGGGCGGCAAAAACCGCGTCAGCCGGGGCGGCGCAAAAACCGCGTCTGCCGGGGCGAAATAAAAAAAAAAAACAAAGAAAAAAGCCCGCGCTTAATCAAAAGAAAACAAAGAAAAAAGCTTGCGCTTAATCAAAAGAAAACAAACAAAAAAAGTTCGCGCTTAAGCCTGGCGGTGGAACCACCGGGGCAAACAGACCTGGCGATCGAGTGAGTGGGCCGCCAGCCGGGGTGAGCCAAAAAGTGCAAAGTCCGAACCGCGTCAGCCGGGGCGGCGCGAAAACCGCGTCAGCCGGGGCGGCGCGAAAACCGCGTCAGCCGGGGCGGCGCAAAAACCGCGTCAGCCGGGGCGGCGCAAAAACTGCGTCAGCCGGGGCGGCACGGAAAAACGAAAACCGCGTCAGCCGGGGCGACATCAAAATGAGGAAAAAAAAAAACTGCCTTAGGACACCTGCGTACACTTTCATGCGTTTGGGCATATCTCTCTGTAACACGCGCGCCCCTCGTTACGCGCGGCACTCTGTTTTCTCCGACACCCATATTTCGGCGGCATGTGGCACGCGCGCCCGTCCCTACGCACGGCACACCGCAGTGCTTTCTCGATATTTTTCTTTTCCTCCAACACCGTCATCTATAGGCTTTTAGTGACCTGTTGCTCGTGGCACAAGTTCGCTTGCTCTGACACCTCTTGCATGCGCACCGTTTTTGCGCACGGTGCTATGCCGCAAAGCACGGCAGTCGCATGCGTTTCTCTCAGGCACCTCTTTTTTGACACAACGCTGTGGTGCTTAGAAACACACGCGCCGCTTTTGCGCACAGAACTCCACCGTACAGCACGGTAGTCACGTTTGTTCCACACGAACAGCAGTGTGCATCGTGCTACGACACTTTGAAAGCTTTTTCTTCCGAGTCTCGACCGCGCTGTTCCTTTCGTACTTGGCGCGATTTTGGGACCAGCTTTGTTTTAAACCCCTACTGCGCGCCGTTCCTTTCGTACTTGGCGCGGTTCAGGGTTTGTTTCGAGCCCTTAGCCGCGCTGTTCCCTCCGTACTTGGCGCGGTTTAGGGTCGAGCTTTGTCTCGAGCCCTCTCCGCGCCGTTCCTTCCGTACTTGGCGCGGTTTAGGGTTTGTTTCGAGCCCTTAGCCGCGCTGTTCCCTCCGTACTTGGCGCGGTTTAGGGTTTGTTTCGAGCCCTTAGCCGCGCTGTTCCCTCCGTACTTGGCGCGGTTTAGGGTCGAGCTTTGTCTCGAGCCCTCTCCGCGCCGTTCCTTCCGTACTTGGCGCGGTTTAGGGCCGAGCTTTGTCTCGAGCCCCTACCGCGCGGT
>NW_027464687.1:267500-282500 GCF_043290135.1 Rhipicephalus microplus
TGTTGCCGACGCGGTCAAAACGAGTCGACGGCTCACGTTCCCTTGTGCGCCGAAGGCTCTCTTGATATGTGATCCGACCCTCAGACAGACGAAGCCAAGGGAAGACCCAAGGCCGCAATGTGCGTTCAAAGAATCAGTGCTCAGTGTGTCCTGCAATTCACACCAAGTCTCGCAGCTGGCTGCGTTCTTCATCGACCCGAGAACCGAGTGATCCACCGCTTAGAGTCGTGAAAAAGTGTTTGTTCAATTCCGTACAGTCAAAACCAAACGTTTCTGGCACTCGGCCAAACAGTGGCCAAGAAGGGCGCTTTTCAGCGCACGCTTGGACTCCAAAACTCTGCCGCGCCTTTTTCGGCTGCCGCAAATCGAGCAAACGGTGTGTTTCGGACGGCGTTTCGCTTTCGCTACTTGCGAGTGCTTTCGTGGTCCACCCCTCTATAAATACTCGGGAGGCGTCGAAGCCGGTTCTCCAAGCCGGACCCGTAGGTATCGTTGTGTGCTCGCTCTCATTGGCCCGCCTAACCAGAAAATGCCTGCGGTACACCCATTTGGATAAGAGTGCACGCAGATGCGGGCCTCGACGGCTACACATTTCCTCGGGCGGCCGCCTCCCGGCCTCCGTGGAGCGCGGGATGCACGGTCCCATCGACAAGCCTCTCCCGTTTTTACCGTGGCGTCGCGGTTCACCACGGCAGGCGGGTCGGTCTCCTCCGCATAAAAAGGGGGACCCCCGCTTTTTGTTCCACGAAATCGCACAAGCTTTTTTCGCATCCACGGTTTGCCACCGCACACCAAAATGCCGATCCGGCTGCCTACTTTAGCCAACAGGTGGAGCCAGGCGCGCCGTACTTGCGCGGCACTTCCCACGTCCACCGAAGTCGGTGCCAAGGACCACTTTCGGCGCCGGAGCCGCGTACGAGCCTACTCGAGGCGGAAGAACGAAGCCAGCAAGGGCCTGGCCGCAAGTGCGTTCAATTGTCGGGACGTCCAAGTCCCTCGTTCTTCCGTGCTTCCTCTTTCGGCAAGTCGTTGCGGCACCTTCCCAAAGCGCGCAGACCCGCTAATCGCGACGAGCGCGACGTGGCCGTGCCGCCTTTCCCTCGGCAGCAAGCAAAACGCCTGGCAACGTCGACGCTCCCCTAACCGCGATCTCGCACCGTGTTTCGTGTGGCGAATTCAAAAGCCGGCCGGCGCTGCTGCAACCATTACGGTCGGTACGCATACGCCGCGGAGGGCGGGACGGTCATCGGAGCGTGCGGTTCCTCCATCGAGTACTGCGCACCTCGGCCGTCGCATCGCCGTGCCATGACCGGCCGCGCGTCAACGCGAACCGGTGCCAGCGAGATCCCTCGCCTGCAAGAACCGACCGGCAGCCTCCGTCACCCGAGGACGCGGAGGCGCTTGCCGCGGACGGCGGGACGGTATGCACTGGTGCACAGCGGACCCGTCACATCGCCAGTTCCTTGACCGACCGCCGACGCTTGTGCCGTTCCTCTCGTACTTGGCAGTCGCCGCGCGATTGTCGGGTCTCGTTCTTGCACGCTCGAACGGTCGGGAGGGCACTCGGCTGGCGTTTCGGGAACGCGCAGCCTCGCCTTCTACCGACGTAACCACGACTCGCCGTTCGCGCTCCGCCGCTCCTGTTTACAGTACTAGGCGGTCCCGCAGCGGTCGGGTCGCGCATTTCGAGCGCTTCGAGCCACGGTGCAGTGGCGGGTCGAAAGCCGACCTATGAGTGCGTTGCGCCGTTTGTACCCGCGTCCGCCACCTGGCCGACCGTCCAAGGTCGCGGTGTTGGCGTCCGCTGGGCGCAACAATTTGTCACGGGGTGCCGCTCCACATTCAGGCAGCCCCGTGGGGAAAAGCCGACCCCGCGTCCAAACGGGGTCAGCGGCAGAAAGTGTCGGGCGCAGACGCAGCTGAGGCGCTCACCCTTCACAATCCGTTAATGATCCTTCCGCAGGTTCACCTACGGAAACCTTGTTACGACTTTTACTTCCTCTAAATGATCAAGTTTGGTCATCTTTCCAACAGACCGGCGCAACCGAAAGGCCGCGCCGGACATCGGTCCGAAGACCTCACTAAATCATTCAATCGGTAGTAGCGACGGGCGGTGTGTACAAAGGGCAGGGACGTAATCAACGCGAGCTTATGACTCGCGCTTACTGGGAATTCCTCGTTCAAGGGGAACAATTGCAAGCCCCTATCCCAATCACGAAAGAAGTTCCACGGGTTACCCAGTCTTTTCAGACAGGGATAAAGACACGCTGCTTCCTTCAGTGTAGCGCGCGTGCGGCCCCGGACATCTAAGGGCATCACAGACCTGTTATTGCTCTGTTTCGTGCGGCTAGGAGCCGCTTGTCCCTCTAAGAAGGTTGTAAGGTGCTGGGAACCCCGCACCTATTTAATAGGCTAGAGTCTCGTTCGTTATCGGAATTAACCAGACAAATCGCTCCACCAACTAAGAACGGCCATGCACCACCATCCACCGAATCAAGAAAGAGCTCTCAATCTGTCAATCCTCCCAGTGTCCGGGCCGGGTAAGTTTTCCCGTGTTGAGTCAAATTAAGCCGCAGGCTCCACTCCTGGTGGTGCCCTTCCGTCAATTCCTTTAAGTTTCAGCTTTGCAACCATACTTCCCCCGGAACCCAAATACTTTGGTTTCCCGGAAGCTGCCCGCCGAGTCATTTGAGTAACTCAGGCGGATCGCTGGTTGGCATCGTTTATGGTCAGAACTAGGGCGGTATCTGATCGCCTTCGAACCTCTGACTTTCGTTCTTGATCAATGAAAACATTCTTGGCAAATGCTTTCGCAGTAGTTCGTCTTGCGACGGTCCAAGAATTTCACCTCTAGCGCCGCAATACGAATGCCCCCGTCCGTCCCTCTTAATCATTACCTCGTATTCCAAAAACCAACAGAACAGAAACGAGGTCTTGTTCTATTATTCCATGCAAGTTTATTCAGGCGACTCGCCTGCGTTGAGCACTCTAATTTTTTCAAAGTAAAAGCACCGGCCATCTCGAGGCACACAATGAAGTGCACCAAGAAAGAACCGGCATGATGTTCAGTCCGAGCCGTCGCATCGGGTAGATGCACTACTCGTCTGGAACTGAGATCCAACTACGAGCTTTTTAACCGCAGCAGCTTTAGTATACGCTATTGGAGCTGGAATTACCGCGGCTGCTGGCACCAGACTTGCCCTCCAATTGATCCTCGTTAAAGGATTTAGAGTGTACTCATTTCAATTACGGGGCCTCAAAAGAGTCCCGTATTGTTATTTTTCGTCACTACCTCCCCGTGCCGGGAGTGGGTAATTTGCGCGCCTGCTGCCTTCCTTGGATGTGGTAGCCGTTTCTCAGGCTCCCTCTCCGGAATCGAACCCTGATTCTCCGTTACCCGTAACAACCATGGTAAGCAAGTAACCTACCATCGAAAGTTGATAAGGCAGACACTTGAAAGAAACGTCGCCGGCTCGTGGCCATGCGATCAGCACAAAGTTATCCAGAGTCACCACACAATACGGGCCGAAACCCGATCGATCTTGGTCTAATAAAAGCACCCGTTACCCAAAGGGCTCCAGGCTCACTGCATGTATTAGCTCTAGAATTGCCACAGTTATCCAAGTAGGAAGAAACGATCTAAGGAACCATAACTGATTTAATGAGCCATTCGCGGTTTCGCCTTATTTCGGCATGTACTTAGACATGCATGGCTTAATCTTTGAGACAAGCATATGATTACTGGCAGGATCAACCAGGTAATCGTTCGACTGCGCGTCCGTCCTCGCCTTCGGCGGGCCGGACGCAGTCTGTGTGCGGCGGAGGCCACCTTCAGGCGCCCCAACACGCTTATTTTGCACTCCGAGATGACGGCGTTCGAGCTCGCTACGGCACAACCTTCCCGAAAGACGAGTGGGAGCCGTGCGGCAAGAAGCACGTTCATGCTCGCTCTTTTTCGTTGCATCGACTCGGTCGCGCCGTGCGGGTTGCCCAAGCCCGCTGCACTGTCGGTGGACCGGCCGGAACTAGCAACGGAGCCGAGACTGCAAAGCCGCCAGACGACGGGTCACGCCCGCGTCTTCGGCGCTTTCGCATCTGAATCGCCCGAGGACGACACGGAACACACCTCGATATCGTGGTAAAACGGCACCGTCCGACAACCAGCCCCTAACGCATCAAGCGGATGAGGCTGCAGACGACTGCCGTGGATTCCCCTGGAGCAGACCCGAGGACACGCTTGACGAGGCCGAAGCCCGCCGCATATCAGACACCCGGTCGCTTTCGCGTACGCCGCTCACGAGAACCCCCACATAATAGCAGCGATAAGTACCCAGACCTCCTTGGGCACTAATACGAGCGTACTCGAGAAAATTTCACCGCGGGTGTGCCCCGAAACGTGTGGCACGTTGAGCGTGCCACAAGTCTACGTCGCTCTCAAACCCGCCGAGGTCGTAGAATTTGCGACCCTACTCACGAAATTCCCACCGAGGATACGGCCGCAAACGTACCGCACCTTGGGTAGGCCACGAGTTTGTGCAACACTACGCTGACGGCACAGCACCGAGGTCGTGCGCGCACGCACGGGAAAATTCCGCCGCGGTTTCTGCCGAAAACGTGAGGCACCACGACTCTCCGCAAGTTCGCGTCGACTGCGAAAGACCGAAGTCGTGAACGACGTGTCCGCTACTCGCCGCCGACACGCTGGACACCAAACGTACAACGACTCGACGGCGTCGTAGAGGCCCACGACGCGGTTTTCCTTAACGACGTCTCGGCGTGGCACCGACAGGTTAGAACGGCCGACCAACGTTCCCTGTCCGCCGTTCGGCTCAGTCGAAGGGCTCGGCGACTTCGGCAACGCTGCGAAGCCGCACGGTGACGCACGCCATGTCCCCATTTTTTTTTTTCTTTCTGCGTCTGCCGGGGTGCCCCTATAATAGCAGCGATAAGCACCCAGACCGCCGTGGGTCGCTCGCCCCGGCTGACGTGGTTTTTCGTACTCCTGCGGCGGTCGCCGTCAAGCACGTCCAAATACGCTACTTTCGTGGGCGCATTCACGCTCTTTCGCTTCGCCGGAGTGCCAGCACTCACTCTGCCAAAAACGGCGAACATCCGAGCGGCGGTTCCCACTTTTGCGTCGGCGTCGCAAACCCCGCCCCGGCAGACGAGGTTTGCCGTACTCGTGCGACGGTGGCCGGCGGGCACGTCGAAAGACGCCGATATCGTGCGCGAATTGGCGCACCTTGGCTTCACCGGAGTGCCGCCACTGACTCCTCCAAAAACGGCGAAGATCCGAGCGGCGCTTCCCACTTTCGCATCGGCGTCCCGAACTCCGCCCCGGCTGACGCGGTTTACCGTACTCGTGCGACGGTCGCCGGCGAGCACGTGGAAAGACGCCGATATCGTGCCCGAATCGGCTCCGTTCGGCTTCGCCGGAGTGCCAGCACTGGCTCGGCGAAAGACGACGAACATCCGAGCGACGGTTCTCACTATTGCGTACGCGTCGCAAACCCCGCCCCGGCAGACGCACTTTGCCGTACTCGTGCGACGGTCGCCGGCGAGCACGTAGAAAGACGCCGATATCGTGCCGGAATCGGCCCCGTTTGGCTTCGCCGGAGTGCCAGCACTCACTCGGCCACAAACGGCGAACATCCGAGCGGCGGTTCCCACTTAGCCGTCGGCGTCCCGAACTCCGCCCCGGCAGACGCGGTTGCCGAGCTCGTGCGACTAGCGACCGCGAAGCCGTCTCGCGACGCCGCTTTCGTGCGCGGCTCCCACTGCGACCTGGGTCACCCGAGGTCGACGAGCAAGAAAGAATGTCGAAAAAAAATTTTTTTTTTTTTGCGTCTGCCGGGGTGCCCCTATAATAGCAGCGATAAGCACCCAGACCGCCATGGGTCGCTCGCCCCGGCTGACGTGGTTTTTCGTTTTCCTGCGGTGGTCGTCGTCAAGCACGTCCAAACACGCCACTTTCGTGGGCGCATTCGCGCTCTTTCGCTTCGCCGGAGTGCCAGCACTCACTCTGCCAAAAACGGCGAACATCCTAGTGGCGGTTCCCACTTTTGCGTCGGCGTCGCCAACCCCGCCCCGGCATACGCGGTTTGCCGTACTCGTGCGGCGGTGGCCGGCGGGCACGTCGAAAGACACCGATATCGTGCGCGAGTCGATGCTTCTTGGTCTCGCAGGAGGGCCGCCACTCACTCCTGCAAAAACGGCGAAGATCCGAGCGGCGCTTCCCACTTTTTCGTCGGCATCGCAAACCTCGCCCCGGCAGACGCGCTTTGCCGTACTCGTGCGACGGTCGCCGGCGAGCACGTCGAAATACGCCGATATCGTGCCCGAATCGGCCCCGTTTCGCTTCGCCGGAGTGCCAGCACTCACTCGGCCAAAAACGGCGAACATCCGAGCAGCGGTACCCACTTAGCCGTCGGCATCCCGAACTCCGCGCCGGCTGACGCGGTTGCCGAGCTCGTGCGACTAGCGACCGCGAACGCGTCTCGCGACGCCGCTTTCGTGCGCGGCTCCCATTGCGACCTGGGTTACCCGAGCTCGACCAGCAAAAAAGAAGGTCGAAAAAAAATTTTTTTTTTCTGCGTCTGCCGGGGTGCCCCTATAATAGCAGCGATAAGCACCCAGACCGCCGTGGGTCGCTCGCCCCGGCTGACGTGGTTTTTCGTACTCCTGCAGCGGTCGCCGTCAAGCACGTCCAAATACGCCACTTTCGTGGGCGCTTTCGCGCTCTTTCGCGTCGCCGGTGTGCCAGCACTCACTCTGCCAAAAACGGCGAACATCCTAGTGGCGGTTCCCACTTTTGCGTCGGCGTCGCCAACCCCGCCCCGGCATACGCGGTTTGCCGTACTCGTGCGGCGGTGGCCGGCGGGCACGTCGAAAGACACCGATATCGTGCGCGAGTCGATGCTTCTTGGTCTCGCAGGAGGGCCGCCACTCACTCCTGCAAAAACGGCGAAGATCCGAGCGGCGCTTCCCACTTTTTCGTCGGCATCGCAAACCTCGCCCCGGCAGACGCGCTTTGCCGTACTCGTGCGACGGTCGCCGGCGAGCACGTCGAAATACGCCGATATCGTGCCCGAATCGGCCCCGTTTCGCTTCGCCGGAGTGCCAGCACTCACTCGGCCAAAAACGGCGAACATCCGAGCAGCGGTACCCACTTAGCCGTCGGCATCCCGAACTCCGCGCCGGCTGACGCGGTTGCCGAGCTCGTGCGACTAGCGACCGCGAACGCGTCTCGCGACGCCGCTTTCGTGCGCGGCTCCCATTGCGACCTGGGTTACCCGAGCTCGACCAGCAAAAAAGAAGGTCGAAAAAAAATTTTTTTTTTCTGCGTCTGCCGGGGTGCCCCTATAATAGCAGCGATAAGCACCCAGACCGCCGTGGGTCGCTCGCCCCGGCTGACGTGGTTTTTCGTACTCCTGCAGCGGTCGCCGTCAAGCACGTCCAAATACGCCACTTTCGTGGGCGCTTTCGCGCTCTTTCGCGTCGCCGGTGTGCCAGCACTCACTCTGCCAAAAACGGCCAACATCCGAGCGGCGGTTCCCACTTTTGCGTCGGCGTCGTAAACCCCGCCCCGGCAGACGCGGTTTGCCCTACTCGTTCGACGGTCGCCGGCGAGCGCGTCGAAAGACGCCGATATCGTGCGCTAATTGGCGCTCCTTGGCTTCTCCGGAGTGCCGCCACTCACTCCTCCAAAAACGGCGAAGATCCGAGCGGCGTTCTCCACTTTCGCATCGGCGTCCCGAACTCCGCCCGGGCTGACGCGGTTTACCGTACTCGTGCGACGGTCGCCGCCGGGCACGTCGAAAGACGCCAATATCGTGCCGTAATCGGCCCCGTTTGGCTTCGCCCGAGTGCCAGCACTCACTCGGCCAAAAACGGCGAACATCCGAGCAGCGTTTCCCACTTTCGCATCGGCGTCCCGAAGCCCGCCCCGGCAGACGCGGTTTGCCCTACTCGAGCGACGGTCGCCGGCGATCACGTCGAAAGGCGCCGAATTCGTGCACGAATCGATGCTTCTTGGTCTCGCAGGAGGGCCGCCACTCACTCCTGCAAAAACGGCGAAGATCCGAGTTGCGCTTCCCACTTTTTCGTCGGCGTCCCGAACTACGCCCCGGCTGACGCGGTTTACCGTACTCGTGCGACGGTCGCCGGCGGGCACTTCAAAATACGCCGATTTCGTGGGCGCATTCACGCTGTTTCGCTTCCCCGGAGTGCCAACACTCACTCTGCCGAAAGCGGCGATCATCCGAGCGGCGGTTCCCACTTTTGCGTCGGCTTCGCAAACGGCGCCCCGGCAGACGCGCTCGTGCGACGTACTCGTGCGACGGTCGCCGGCGAGCACGTCGAAAGACGCCGATATCGTGCTCGAATCGACCCCGTTTCGCTTCGCCGGAGTGCTGCCAGTCACGGCGCAGAAAACGGCGAACAAGTGTTTTTTTTTTTTTTTCCTAGAATTTGTGTTATAGAAGGCACATTTGATATCGGACGATAATTTTCAACTTTATCACGCGCACCGATTTTCGTGTAGAGGTTTGCAAGTTTATGGGAATTTCTCCACTTGGAATAATGCGATTTAGTAGTACTACGAGAACTTCATGGATGTACTCAAGGGTACGGGGCAAGTCAGTTACGTCAACACCTGCAGATTTTTTACACTTCAAACTGAAAATTGTTGGTTGTGAGTCCTCGTGTGATATTAAAGGCCGATTCGCTAACACATAGAACAAAGAAAGAAAGGAAGAAAAAACGCCCGCGCTCGCTCAAGAAACCTGGGTTCGCAACAAGTGGCAACAACAAGCAACCGAGCGAGTGCGCCAAAACCCGTGGCGGCCGAACAAACGCGAAGTCCCAACCGCGTCAGCCGGGGCGGCACGGGACAGGAAAAATCACTTCAGCCGGGGCGGCGGGGCACCGAATAAACCTCGTCACCTCGTCGCAGGATAAAAGAGGAAACAAAAAGTCTAAACAGCGTCTGCTGGAGCGAATGCGTAATAAAACAACAACAACAACAACAAAAAAACACCCGCGCTCAAGAAGTCTGCAATCCTCACAAAAGGCGACTGTGACCGAGCAGCGTCAGCCGGGGCCGTGCGGAAACGGAAAAACCGCGACTACCGGGGCGTCGAGGCACCGAAAAATCCACTTCAGCCGCGGCGAAAAAAAAAAACAAAAAGAAAGACGGAGGGGGGGGGGGAACCACGTCTGCCGGGGCGAAGGAAAAAAAAAAACGCGTCTGCCGGGGCGAGCCCGGGTGCGGCACCACCGGGAAAACTGTGGCAAACAGACATGGCGATCGAGTGAGTGGGCCGCCAGCCAGGCTCAGCCAAAAAGTGCAAAGTCCGAACTGCGTCAGCCGGGGCGGCAAAAACCGCGTCAGCCGGGGCGGCGCAAAAAACCGCGTCTGCCGGGGCGGCACGAAACCGCGTCAGCCGGGGCGGGGCGAAAACTGCGTCAGCCGGGGCGAAAAGAAAAAAAAAAAACGCGTCTGCCGGGGCAAGCCCGGGTGCGGCACCACCGGGAAAACTGTGGCAAACAGACATGGCGATCGAGTGAGTGGGCCGCCAGCCAGGCACAGCCGAAAAGTGCAAAGTCCGAACCGTGTCAGCCGGGGCGACGCAAAAACCGCGTCAGCCGGGGCGGCGCGAAAACCGCGTCAGCCGGGGCGGCACGAAACCGCGTCAGCCGGGGCGGCGCGAAAACTGCGTCAGCCGGGGCGGCGCGAAAACCTCGTCAGCCGGGGCGAGCGAAAAGGGGGGGGGGGGGGAACCACGTCTGCCGGGGCGAAAGAAAAAAAAAACGCGTCTGCCGGGGCGAGCCCGGGTGCGGCACCACCGGGAAGACTGTGGCAAACAGACATGGCGATCGAGTGAGTGGGCCGCCAGCCAGGCTCAGCCCAAAAAGTGCCAAGTCCGAACTGCGTCAGCCGGGGCGGCAAAAACCGCGTCAGCCGGGGCGGCGCGAAAACCGCGTCTGCCGGGGCGGCGCGAAAACTGCGTCAGCCGGGGCGAGCCCGGGTGCGGCACCACCGGGAAAACTGTGGCTAACAGACATGGCGATCGAGTGAGTGGGCCACCAGCCAGGCTCAGCCAAAAAGTGCCAAGTCCGAACTGCGTCAGCCGGGGCGGCAAAAACCGCGTCAGCCGGGGCGGCGCAAAAAAACCGCGTCTGCCGGGGCGGCACGAAACCGCGTCAGCCGGGGCGGCGCGAAAACTGCGTCAGCCGGGGCGAAAGAAAAAAAAAACGCGTCTGCCGGGGCGAGCCCGGGTGCGGCACCACCGGGAAAACTGTGGCAAACAGACATGGCGATCGAGTGAGTGGGCCGCCAGCCAGGCACAGCCGAAAAGTGCTAAGTCCGAACTGCGTCTGCCGGGGCGGCACGAAACCGCGTCAGCCGGGGCGGCGCGAAAACCGCGTCTGCCGGGGCGGCACGAAACCGCGTCAGCCGGGGCGGCGCGAAAACTGCGTCAGCCGGGGCGAGCCCGGGTGCGGCACCACCGGGAAAACTGTGGCAAACAGACATGGCGATCGAGTGAGTGGGCCGCCAGCCAGGCACAGCCGAAAAGTGCTAAGTCCGAACTGCGTCTGCCGGGGCGGCACGAAACCGCGTCAGCCGGGGCGGCGCGAAAACCGCGTCTGCCGGGGCGGCACGAAACCGCGTCAGCCGGGGCGGCGCGAAAACTGCGTCAGCCGGGGCGAGCCCGGGTGCGGCACCACCGGGAAAACTGTGGCAAACAGACATGGCGATCGAGTGAGTGGGCCGCCAGCCAGGCACAGCCGAAAAGTGCTAAGTCCGAACTGCGTCAGCCGGGGCGGCAAAAACCGCGTCAGCCGGGGCGGCGCAAAAAACCGCGTCTGCCGGGGCGGCACGAAACCGCGTCAGCCGGGGCGGCGCGAAAACTGCGTCAGCCGGGGCGAAAGAAAAAAAAAAACGCGTCTGCCGGGGCGAGCCCGGGTGCGGCACCACCGGGAAAACTGTGGCAAACAGACATGGCGATCGAGTGAGTGGGCCGCCAGCCAGGCACAGCCGAAAGGTGCTAAGTCCGAACTGCGTCTGCCGGGGCGGCACGAAACCGCGTCAGCCGGGGCGGCGCGAAAACCGCGTCTGCCGGGGCGGCACGAAACCGCGTCAGCCGGGGCGGCGCGAAAACTGCGTCAGCCGGGGCGAGCCCGGGTGCGGCACCACCGGGAAAACTGTGGCAAACAGACATGGCGATCGAGTGAGTGGGCCGCCAGCCAGGCACAGCCGAAAAGTGCTAAGTCCGAACTGCGTCTGCCGGGGCGGCACGAAACCGCGTCAGCCGGGGCGGCGCGAAAACCGCGTCTGCCGGGGCGGCACGAAACCGCGTCAGCCGGGGCGGCGCGAAAACTGCGTCAGCCGGGGCGAGCCCGGGTGCGGCACCACCGGGAAAACTGTGGCAAACAGACATGGCGATCGAGTGAGTGGGCCGCCAGCCAGGCACAGCCGAAAAGTGCTAAGTCCGAACTGCGTCTGCCGGGGCGGCACGAAACCGCGTCAGCCGGGGCGGCGCGAAAACCGCGTCTGCCGGGGCGGCACGAAACCGCGTCAGCCGGGGCGGCGCGAAAACTGCGTCAGCCGGGGCGAGCCCGGGTGCGGCACCACCGGGAAAACTGTGGCAAACAGACATGGCGATCGAGTGAGTGGGCCGCCAGCCAGGCACAGCCGAAAAGTGCTAAGTCCGAACTGCGTCAGCCGGGGCGGCAAAAACCGCGTCAGCCGGGGCGGCGCAAAAAACCGCGTCTGCCGGGGCGGCACGAAACCGCGTCAGCCGGGGCGGCGCGAAAACTGCGTCAGCCGGGGCGAAAGAAAAAAAAAAACGCGTCTGCCGGGGCGAGCCCGGGTGCGGCACCACCGGGAAAACTGTGGCAAACAGACATGGCGATCGAGTGAGTGGGCCGCCAGCCAGGCACAGCCGAAAAGTGCTAAGTCCGAACTGCGTCTGCCGGGGCGGCACGAAACCGCGTCAGCCGGGGCGGCGCGAAAACCGCGTCTGCCGGGGCGGCACGAAACCGCGTCAGCCGGGGCGGCGCGAAAACTGCGTCAGCCGGGGCGAGCCCGGGTGCGGCACCACCGGGAAAACTGTGGCAAACAGACATGGCGATCGAGTGAGTGGGCCGCCAGCCAGGCACAGCCGAAAAGTGCTAAGTCCGAACTGCGTCAGCCGGGGCGGCAAAAACCGCGTCAGCCGGGGCGGCGCGAAAACCGCGTCAGCCGGGGCGGCACGAAACCGCGTCAGCCGGGGCGGCGCGAAAACTGCGTCAGCCGGGGCGGCGCGAAAACCTCGTCAGCCGGGGCGAGCGAAAAGGGGGGGGGGGGAACCACGTCTGCCGGGGCGAAAGAAAAAAAAAACGCGTCTGCCGGGGCGAGCCCGGGTGCGGCACCACCGGGAAGACTGTGGCAAACAGACATGGCGATCGAGTGAGTGGGCAGCCAGCCAGGCTCAGCCCAAAAAGTGCCAAGTCCGAACTGCGTCAGCCGGGGCGGCAAAAACCGCGTCAGCCGGGGCGGCGCGAAAACCGCGTCTGCCGGGGCGGCGCGAAAACTGCGTCAGCCGGGGCGAGCCCGGGTGCGGCACCACCGGGAAAACTGTGGCAAACAGACATGGCGATCGAGTGAGTGGGCCGCCAGCCAGGCACAGCCGAAAAGTGCTAAGTCCGAACTGCGTCTGCCGGGGCGGCACGAAACCGCGTCAGCCGGGGCGGCGCGAAAACCGCGTCTGCCGGGGCGGCACGAAACCGCGTCAGCCGGGGCGGCGCGAAAACTGCGTCAGCCGGGGCGAGCCCGGGTGCGGCACCACCGGGAAAACTGTGGCAAACAGACATGGCGATCGAGTGAGTGGGCCGCCAGCCAGGCACAGCCGAAAAGTGCTAAGTCCGAACTGCGTCTGCCGGGGCGGCACGAAACCGCGTCAGCCGGGGCGGCGCGAAAACCGCGTCTGCCGGGGCGGCACGAAACCGCGTCAGCCGGGGCGGCGCGAAAACTGCGTCAGCCGGGGCGAGCCCGGGTGCGGCACCACCGGGAAAACTGTGGCAAACAGACATGGCGATCGAGTGAGTGGGCCGCCAGCCAGGCACAGCCGAAAAGTGCAAAGTCCGAACCGTGTCAGCCGGGGCGACGCAAAAACCGCGTCAGCCGGGGCGGCGCGAAAACCGCGTCTGCCGGGGCGGCACGAAACCGCGTCAGCCGGGGCGGCGCGAAAACTGCGTCAGCCGGGGCGAGCCCGGGTGCGGCACCACCGGGAAAACTGTGGCAAACAGACATGGCGATTGAGTGAGTGGGCCGCCAGCCAGGCACAGCCGAAAAGTGCTAAGTCCGAACTGCGTCTGCCGGGGCGGCACGAAACCGCGTCAGCCGGGGCGGCGCGAAAACCGCGTCTGCCGGGGCGGCACGAAACCGCGTCAGCCGGGGCGGCGCGAAAACTGCGTCAGCCGGGGCGAGCCCGGGTGCGGCACCACCGGGAAAACTGTGGCAAACAGACATGGCGATCGAGTGAGTGGGCCGCCAGCCAGGCACAGCCGAAAAGTGCTAAGTCCGAACTGCGTCTGCCGGGGCGGCACGAAACCGCGTCAGCCGGGGCGGCGCGAAAACCGCGTCTGCCGGGGCGGCACGAAACCGCGTCAGCCGGGGCGGCGCGAAAACTGCGTCAGCCGGGGCGAGCCCGGGTGCGGCACCACCGGGAAAACTGTGGCAAACAGACATGGCGATCGAGTGAGTGGGCCGCCAGCCAGGCACAGCCGAAAAGTGCTAAGTCCGAACTGCGTCTGCCGGGGCGGCACGAAACCGCGTCAGCCGGGGCGGCGCGAAAACCGCGTCTGCCGGGGCGGCACGAAACCGCGTCAGCCGGGGCGGCGCGAAAACTGCGTCAGCCGGGGCGAGCCCGGGTGCGGCACCACCGGGAAAACTGTGGCAAACAGACATGGCGATCGAGTGAGTGGGCCGCCAGCCAGGCACAGCCGAAAAGTGCAAAGTCCGAACCGTGTCAGCCGGGGCGACGCAAAAACCGCGTCAGCCGGGGCGGCGCGAAAACCGCGTCTGCCGGGGCGGCACGAAACCGCGTCAGCCGGGGCGGCGCGAAAACTGCGTCAGCCGGGGCGAGCCCGGGTGCGGCACCACCGGGAAAACTGTGGCAAACAGACATGGCGATCGAGTGAGTGGGCCGCCAGCCAGGCACAGCCGAAAAGTGCTAAGTCCGAACTGCGTCAGCCGGGGCGGCAAAAACCGCGTCAGCCGGGGCGGCGCAAAAACCGCGTCTGCCGGGGCGAAATAAAAAAAAAAACAAAGAAAAAAGCCCGCGCTTAATCAAAAGAAAACAAAGAAAAAAGCTTGCGCTTAATCAAAAGAAAACAAACAAAAAAAGTTCGCGCTTAAGCCTGGCGGTGGAACCACCGGGGCAAACAGACCTGGCGATCGAGTGAGTGGGCCGCCAGCCGGGGTGAGCCAAAAAGTGCAAAGTCCGAACCGCGTCAGCCGGGGCGGCGCGAAAACCGCGTCAGCCGGGGCGGCGCGAAAACCGCGTCAGCCGGGGCGGCGCAAAAACCGCGTCAGCCGGGGCGGCGCAAAAACTGCGTCAGCCGGGGCGGCACGGAAAAACGAAAACCGCGTCAGCCGGGGCGACATCAAAATGAGGAAAAAAAAAAAAAACTGCCTTAGGACACCTGCGTACACTTTCATGCGTTTGGGCATATCTCTCTGTAACACGCGCGCCCCTCGTTACGCGCGGCACTCTGTTTTCTCCGACACCCATATTTCGGCGGCATGTGGCACGCGCGCCCGTCCCTACGCACGGCACACCGCAGTGCTTTCTCGATATTTTTCTTTTCCTCCAACACCGTCATCTATAGGCTTTTAGTGACCTGTTGCTCGTGGCACAAGTTCGCTTGCTCTGACACCTCTTGCATGCGCACCGTTTTTGCGCACGGTGCTATGCCGCAAAGCACGGCAGTCGCATGCGTTTCTCTCAGGCACCT
>NW_027464687.1:287500-305000 GCF_043290135.1 Rhipicephalus microplus
GACGGGCCTGGCACCCACTCTGGGACAAGCCCCTGTCAGGGGGACTTGCACCGTCGCAAACACCCGAGAACGTCGCCTCCCATACACCACATTTCCCGACCGCCTGCAAGGACGGGGGATTCGGTGCTGGGCTCGGTCCCGTTTCGCTCGCAGCTACTCGGGGAATCCCTGTTGGTTTCTTTTCCTCCGCTTAGTGATATGCTTAAATTCAGCGGGTTGTCTCGCCTGATCTGAGGTCGACAGCGGATACATTCGCTTCCATCAACTTCCTGCACGACCGCGTGCGCTCGCCCTACCAAGTGCGCCCGCAACCCTGTACAGGGCCACTTCTTCACAAGGCTGGCAATCGGCTTCCCCGCTGCACGCGTGCGGCGCACAACCGGTGTGACGTGGAAGTGACGGGACACGTTCGTAAACCCATCGCGAACCGAGTACGACGCCCTACCAAGTGCGCCCGCAACCCTGTACAGGGTCACATCTTCACAAGGCTGGCAAGCGGCATTCCGCTGCGCGCGTGCGTCGTCCGAGCAGTTGCGTGATAAACGACCGTGTCGAAAGCCCAAACACCGCCGAGGCCAGTCGCCGCCGCCGCAAGGGCAGCCACGCAGCCTGGCGAGAGGCATCGTCTCGTGTAGCGTCGCCCCCGCCCCAACTGGAGTGGCCCAGTTTTTTGAACGGGACGGGAACTGCGAAGCACTTAGACCGACGGCGGACTACGACGAGAACGCCTTAAGCTTCGCCAACGTTTCGCCAACTCGTGCGGGAGACTTTTTCCGCTTCGCGGCAAGTCGTCGCGCCGTGCTCTCCGCATCAACCGCGTACGCAGCGAACCGCAAACGTCGGGCGCAGCCTCCTCACCTCCCTGCGCTTTGCGCGCGAACGTTCCCTGTTCGCGCGGCAAAGCCTGGAGGAGGCACGGCCCCGCAGCGTGTTCGAGCGCCCGGTCTACGGGACACCCTGCTTACTTCGAGGGCAACAAGCGCAACGCAAGGCTGCGATCTCGCGCACTTTGCGCACGGCTGGAGAAGCTTTGCTGGCCGGCTTTCGCTCCTCGTGTTTACCGTGCGTTAAAGTTGCGCGTCCGTGGCTCTCGCAGCTCTTGCGCGCCCGGTCGCAGAGAGGAGTACGCAACCTCGACCGCACTTTCCCTGCAGGCTTCCTTCCGACTCGAAGTCCTGCGGCGGTCTCAACGAGGTGCCACATCCTCAATGCAGTCGGTCGCCCCCGTTTCGGTTGGGCTCTGGCACGACGGTCGCCACCGTCTCGCCCTTGAGTGGCCGCTGTTGGCGCTCGCTGTGAGGTGTTCAGCGTGCTGTCCGTGTTGCCGACGCGGTCAAAACGAGTCGACGGCTCACGTTCCCTTGTGCGCCGAAGGCTCTCTTGATATGTGATCCGACCCTCAGACAGACGAAGCCAAGGGAAGACCCAAGGCCGCAATGTGCGTTCAAAGAATCAGTGCTCAGTGTGTCCTGCAATTCACACCAAGTCTCGCAGCTGGCTGCGTTCTTCATCGACCCGAGAACCGAGTGATCCACCGCTTAGAGTCGTGAAAAAGTGTTTGTTCAATTCCGTACAGTCAAAACCAAACGTTTCTGGCACTCGGCCAAACAGTGGCCAAGAAGGGCGCTTTTCAGCGCACGCTTGGACTCCAAAACTCTGCCGCGCCTTTTTCGGCTGCCGCAAATCGAGCAAACGGTGTGTTTCGGACGGCGTTTCGCTTTCGCTACTTGCGAGTGCTTTCGTGGTCCACCCCTCTATAAATACTCGGGAGGCGTCGAAGCCGGTTCTCCAAGCCGGACCCGTAGGTATCGTTGTGTGCTCGCTCTCATTGGCCCGCCTAACCAGAAAATGCCTGCGGTACACCCATTTGGATAAGAGTGCACGCAGATGCGGGCCTCGACGGCTACACATTTCCTCGGGCGGCCGCCTCCCGGCCTCCGTGGAGCGCGGGATGCACGGTCCCATCGACAAGCCTCTCCCGTTTTTACCGTGGCGTCGCGGTTCACCACGGCAGGCGGGTCGGTCTCCTCCGCATAAAAAGGGGGACCCCCGCTTTTTGTTCCACGAAATCGCACAAGCTTTTTTCGCATCCACGGTTTGCCACCGCACACCAAAATGCCGATCCGGCTGCCTACTTTAGCCAACAGGTGGAGCCAGGCGCGCCGTACTTGCGCGGCACTTCCCACGTCCACCGAAGTCGGTGCCAAGGACCACTTTCGGCGCCGGAGCCGCGTACGAGCCTACTCGAGGCGGAAGAACGAAGCCAGCAAGGGCCTGGCCGCAAGTGCGTTCAATTGTCGGGACGTCCAAGTCCCTCGTTCTTCCGTGCTTCCTCTTTCGGCAAGTCGTTGCGGCACCTTCCCAAAGCGCGCAGACCCGCTAATCGCGACGAGCGCGACGTGGCCGTGCCGCCTTTCCCTCGGCAGCAAGCAAAACGCCTGGCAACGTCGACGCTCCCCTAACCGCGATCTCGCACCGTGTTTCGTGTGGCGAATTCAAAAGCCGGCCGGCGCTGCTGCAACCATTACGGTCGGTACGCATACGCCGCGGAGGGCGGGACGGTCATCGGAGCGTGCGGTTCCTCCATCGAGTACTGCGCACCTCGGCCGTCGCATCGCCGTGCCATGACCGGCCGCGCGTCAACGCGAACCGGTGCCAGCGAGATCCCTCGCCTGCAAGAACCGACCGGCAGCCTCCGTCACCCGAGGACGCGGAGGCGCTTGCCGCGGACGGCGGGACGGTATGCACTGGTGCACAGCGGACCCGTCACATCGCCAGTTCCTTGACCGACCGCCGACGCTTGTGCCGTTCCTCTCGTACTTGGCAGTCGCCGCGCGATTGTCGGGTCTCGTTCTTGCACGCTCGAACGGTCGGGAGGGCACTCGGCTGGCGTTTCGGGAACGCGCAGCCTCGCCTTCTACCGACGTAACCACGACTCGCCGTTCGCGCTCCGCCGCTCCTGTTTACAGTACTAGGCGGTCCCGCAGCGGTCGGGTCGCGCATTTCGAGCGCTTCGAGCCACGGTGCAGTGGCGGGTCGAAAGCCGACCTATGAGTGCGTTGCGCCGTTTGTACCCGCGTCCGCCACCTGGCCGACCGTCCAAGGTCGCGGTGTTGGCGTCCGCTGGGCGCAACAATTTGTCACGGGGTGCCGCTCCACATTCAGGCAGCCCCGTGGGGAAAAGCCGACCCCGCGTCCAAACGGGGTCAGCGGCAGAAAGTGTCGGGCGCAGACGCAGCTGAGGCGCTCACCCTTCACAATCCGTTAATGATCCTTCCGCAGGTTCACCTACGGAAACCTTGTTACGACTTTTACTTCCTCTAAATGATCAAGTTTGGTCATCTTTCCAACAGACCGGCGCAACCGAAAGGCCGCGCCGGACATCGGTCCGAAGACCTCACTAAATCATTCAATCGGTAGTAGCGACGGGCGGTGTGTACAAAGGGCAGGGACGTAATCAACGCGAGCTTATGACTCGCGCTTACTGGGAATTCCTCGTTCAAGGGGAACAATTGCAAGCCCCTATCCCAATCACGAAAGAAGTTCCACGGGTTACCCAGTCTTTTCAGACAGGGATAAAGACACGCTGCTTCCTTCAGTGTAGCGCGCGTGCGGCCCCGGACATCTAAGGGCATCACAGACCTGTTATTGCTCTGTTTCGTGCGGCTAGGAGCCGCTTGTCCCTCTAAGAAGGTTGTAAGGTGCTGGGAACCCCGCACCTATTTAATAGGCTAGAGTCTCGTTCGTTATCGGAATTAACCAGACAAATCGCTCCACCAACTAAGAACGGCCATGCACCACCATCCACCGAATCAAGAAAGAGCTCTCAATCTGTCAATCCTCCCAGTGTCCGGGCCGGGTAAGTTTTCCCGTGTTGAGTCAAATTAAGCCGCAGGCTCCACTCCTGGTGGTGCCCTTCCGTCAATTCCTTTAAGTTTCAGCTTTGCAACCATACTTCCCCCGGAACCCAAATACTTTGGTTTCCCGGAAGCTGCCCGCCGAGTCATTTGAGTAACTCAGGCGGATCGCTGGTTGGCATCGTTTATGGTCAGAACTAGGGCGGTATCTGATCGCCTTCGAACCTCTGACTTTCGTTCTTGATCAATGAAAACATTCTTGGCAAATGCTTTCGCAGTAGTTCGTCTTGCGACGGTCCAAGAATTTCACCTCTAGCGCCGCAATACGAATGCCCCCGTCCGTCCCTCTTAATCATTACCTCGTATTCCAAAAACCAACAGAACAGAAACGAGGTCTTGTTCTATTATTCCATGCAAGTTTATTCAGGCGACTCGCCTGCGTTGAGCACTCTAATTTTTTCAAAGTAAAAGCACCGGCCATCTCGAGGCCCACAATGAAGTGCACCAAGAAAGAACCGGCATGATGTTCAGTCCGAGCCGTCGCATCGGGTAGATGCACTACTCGTCTGGAACTGAGATCCAACTACGAGCTTTTTAACCGCAGCAGCTTTAGTATACGCTATTGGAGCTGGAATTACCGCGGCTGCTGGCACCAGACTTGCCCTCCAATTGATCCTCGTTAAAGGATTTAGAGTGTACTCATTTCAATTACGGGGCCTCAAAAGAGTCCCGTATTGTTATTTTTCGTCACTACCTCCCCGTGCCGGGAGTGGGTAATTTGCGCGCCTGCTGCCTTCCTTGGATGTGGTAGCCGTTTCTCAGGCTCCCTCTCCGGAATCGAACCCTGATTCTCCGTTACCCGTAACAACCATGGTAAGCAAGTAACCTACCATCGAAAGTTGATAAGGCAGACACTTGAAAGAAACGTCGCCGGCTCGTGGCCATGCGATCAGCACAAAGTTATCCAGAGTCACCACACAATACGGGCCGAAACCCGATCGATCTTGGTCTAATAAAAGCACCCGTTACCCAAAGGGCTCCAGGCTCACTGCATGTATTAGCTCTAGAATTGCCACAGTTATCCAAGTAGGAAGAAACGATCTAAGGAACCATAACTGATTTAATGAGCCATTCGCGGTTTCGCCTTATTTCGGCATGTACTTAGACATGCATGGCTTAATCTTTGAGACAAGCATATGATTACTGGCAGGATCAACCAGGTAATCGTTCGACTGCGCGTCCGTCCTCGCCTTCGGCGGGCCGGACGCAGTCTGTGTGCGGCGGAGGCCACCTTCAGGCGCCCCAACACGCTTATTTTGCACTCCGAGATGACGGCGTTCGAGCTCGCTACGGCACAACCTTCCCGAAAGACGAGTGGGAGCCGTGCGGCAAGAAGCACGTTCATGCTCGCTCTTTTTCGTTGCATCGACTCGGTCGCGCCGTGCGGGTTGCCCAAGCCCGCTGCACTGTCGGTGGACCGGCCGGAACTAGCAACGGAGCCGAGACTGCAAAGCCGCCAGACGACGGGTCACGCCCGCGTCTTCGGCGCTTTCGCATCTGAATCGCCCGAGGACGACACGGAACACACCTCGATATCGTGGTAAAACGGCACCGTCCGACAACCAGCCCCTAACGCATCAAGCGGATGAGGCTGCAGACGACTGCCGTGGATTCCCCTGGAGCAGACCCGAGGACACGCTTGACGAGGCCGAAGCCCGCCGCATATCAGACACCCGGTCGCTTTCGCGTACGCCGCTCACGAGAACCCCCACATAATAGCAGCGATAAGTACCCAGACCTCCTTGGGCACTAATACGAGCGTACTCGAGAAAATTTCACCGCGGGTGTGCCCCGAAACGTGTGGCACGTTGAGCGTGCCACAAGTCTACGTCGCTCTCAAACCCGCCGAGGTCGTAGAATTTGCGACCCTACTCACGAAATTCCCACCGAGGATACGGCCGCAAACGTACCGCACCTTGGGTAGGCCACGAGTTTGTGCAACACTACGCTGACGGCACAGCACCGAGGTCGTGCGCGCACGCACGGGAAAATTCCGCCGCGGTTTCTGCCGAAAACGTGAGGCACCACGACTCTCCGCAAGTTCGCGTCGACTGCGAAAGACCGAAGTCGTGAACGACGTGTCCGCTACTCGCCGCCGACACGCTGGACACCAAACGTACAACGACTCGACGGCGTCGTAGAGGCCCACGACGCGGTTTTCCTTAACGACGTCTCGGCGTGGCACCGACAGGTTAGAACGGCCGACCAACGTTCCCTGTCCGCCGTTCGGCTCAGTCGAAGGGCTCGGCGACTTCGGCAACGCTGCGAAGCCGCACGGTGACGCACGCCATGTCCCCATTTTTTTTTTTTCTTTCTGCGTCTGCCGGGGTGCCCCTATAATAGCAGCGATAAGCACCCAGACCGCCGTGGGTCGCTCGCCCCGGCTGACGTGGTTTTTCGTACTCCTGCGGCGGTCGCCGTCAAGCACGTCCAAATACGCTACTTTCGTGGGCGCATTCACGCTCTTTCGCTTCGCCGGAGTGCCAGCACTCACTCTGCCAAAAACGGCGAACATCCGAGCGGCGGTTCCCACTTTTGCGTCGGCGTCGCAAACCCCGCCCCGGCAGACGAGGTTTGCCGTACTCGTGCGACGGTGGCCGGCGGGCACGTCGAAAGACGCCGATATCGTGCGCGAATTGGCGCACCTTGGCTTCACCGGAGTGCCGCCACTGACTCCTCCAAAAACGGCGAAGATCCGAGCGGCGCTTCCCACTTTCGCATCGGCGTCCCGAACTCCGCCCCGGCTGACGCGGTTTACCGTACTCGTGCGACGGTCGCCGGCGAGCACGTGGAAAGACGCCGATATCGTGCCCGAATCGGCTCCGTTCGGCTTCGCCGGAGTGCCAGCACTGGCTCGGCGAAAGACGACGAACATCCGAGCGACGGTTCTCACTATTGCGTACGCGTCGCAAACCCCGCCCCGGCAGACGCACTTTGCCGTACTCGTGCGACGGTCGCCGGCGAGCACGTAGAAAGACGCCGATATCGTGCCGGAATCGGCCCCGTTTGGCTTCGCCGGAGTGCCAGCACTCACTCGGCCACAAACGGCGAACATCCGAGCGGCGGTTCCCACTTAGCCGTCGGCGTCCCGAACTCCGCCCCGGCAGACGCGGTTGCCGAGCTCGTGCGACTAGCGACCGCGAAGCCGTCTCGCGACGCCGCTTTCGTGCGCGGCTCCCACTGCGACCTGGGTCACCCGAGGTCGACGAGCAAGAAAGAATGTCGAAAAAAATTTTTTTTTTTTTTTGCGTCTGCCGGGGTGCCCCTATAATAGCAGCGATAAGCACCCAGACCGCCATGGGTCGCTCGCCCCGGCTGACGTGGTTTTTCGTTTTCCTGCGGTGGTCGTCGTCAAGCACGTCCAAACACGCCACTTTCGTGGGCGCATTCGCGCTCTTTCGCTTCGCCGGAGTGCCAGCACTCACTCTGCCAAAAACGGCGAACATCCTAGTGGCGGTTCCCACTTTTGCGTCGGCGTCGCCAACCCCGCCCCGGCATACGCGGTTTGCCGTACTCGTGCGGCGGTGGCCGGCGGGCACGTCGAAAGACACCGATATCGTGCGCGAGTCGATGCTTCTTGGTCTCGCAGGAGGGCCGCCACTCACTCCTGCAAAAACGGCGAAGATCCGAGCGGCGCTTCCCACTTTTTCGTCGGCATCGCAAACCTCGCCCCGGCAGACGCGCTTTGCCGTACTCGTGCGACGGTCGCCGGCGAGCACGTCGAAATACGCCGATATCGTGCCCGAATCGGCCCCGTTTCGCTTCGCCGGAGTGCCAGCACTCACTCGGCCAAAAACGGCGAACATCCGAGCAGCGGTACCCACTTAGCCGTCGGCATCCCGAACTCCGCGCCGGCTGACGCGGTTGCCGAGCTCGTGCGACTAGCGACCGCGAACGCGTCTCGCGACGCCGCTTTCGTGCGCGGCTCCCATTGCGACCTGGGTTACCCGAGCTCGACCAGCAAAAAAGAAGGTCGAAAAAAAATTTTTTTTTTCTGCGTCTGCCGGGGTGCCCCTATAATAGCAGCGATAAGCACCCAGACCGCCGTGGGTCGCTCGCCCCGGCTGACGTGGTTTTTCGTACTCCTGCAGCGGTCGCCGTCAAGCACGTCCAAATACGCCACTTTCGTGGGCGCTTTCGCGCTCTTTCGCGTCGCCGGTGTGCCAGCACTCACTCTGCCAAAAACGGCGAACATCCTAGTGGCGGTTCCCACTTTTGCGTCGGCGTCGCCAACCCCGCCCCGGCATACGCGGTTTGCCGTACTCGTGCGGCGGTGGCCGGCGGGCACGTCGAAAGACACCGATATCGTGCGCGAGTCGATGCTTCTTGGTCTCGCAGGAGGGCCGCCACTCACTCCTGCAAAAACGGCGAAGATCCGAGCGGCGCTTCCCACTTTTTCGTCGGCATCGCAAACCTCGCCCCGGCAGACGCGCTTTGCCGTACTCGTGCGACGGTCGCCGGCGAGCACGTCGAAATACGCCGATATCGTGCCCGAATCGGCCCCGTTTCGCTTCGCCGGAGTGCCAGCACTCACTCGGCCAAAAACGGCGAACATCCGAGCAGCGGTACCCACTTAGCCGTCGGCATCCCGAACTCCGCGCCGGCTGACGCGGTTGCCGAGCTCGTGCGACTAGCGACCGCGAACGCGTCTCGCGACGCCGCTTTCGTGCGCGGCTCCCATTGCGACCTGGGTTACCCGAGCTCGACCAGCAAAAAAGAAGGTCGAAAAAAAATTTTTTTTTTCTGCGTCTGCCGGGGTGCCCCTATAATAGCAGCGATAAGCACCCAGACCGCCGTGGGTCGCTCGCCCCGGCTGACGTGGTTTTTCGTACTCCTGCAGCGGTCGCCGTCAAGCACGTCCAAATACGCCACTTTCGTGGGCGCTTTCGCGCTCTTTCGCGTCGCCGGTGTGCCAGCACTCACTCTGCCAAAAACGGCCAACATCCGAGCGGCGGTTCCCACTTTTGCGTCGGCGTCGTAAACCCCGCCCCGGCAGACGCGGTTTGCCCTACTCGTTCGACGGTCGCCGGTGAGCGCGTCGAAAGACGCCGATATCGTGCGCTAATTGGCGCTCCTTGGCTTCTCCGGAGTGCCGCCACTCACTCCTCCAAAAACGGCGAAGATCCGAGCGGCGTTCTCCACTTTCGCATCGGCGTCCCGAACTCCGCCCGGGCTGACGCGGTTTACCGTACTCGTGCGACGGTCGCCGCCGGGCACGTCGAAAGACGCCGATATCGTGCCGTAATCGGCCCCGTTTGGCTTCGCCCGAGTGCCAGCACTCACTCGGCCAAAAACGGCGAACATCCGAGCAGCGTTTCCCACTTTCGCATCGGCGTCCCGAAGCCCGCCCCGGCAGACGCGGTTTGCCCTACTCGAGCGACGGTCGCCGGCGATCACGTCGAAAGGCGCCGAATTCGTGCACGAATCGATGCTTCTTGGTCTCGCAGGAGGGCCGCCACTCACTCCTGCAAAAACGGCGAAGATCCGAGTTGCGCTTCCCACTTTTTCGTCGGCGTCCCGAACTACGCCCCGGCTGACGCGGTTTACCGTACTCGTGCGACGGTCGCCGGCGGGCACTTCAAAATACGCCGATTTCGTGGGCGCATTCACGCTGTTTCGCTTCCCCGGAGTGCCAACACTCACTCTGCCGAAAGCGGCGATCATCCGAGCGGCGGTTCCCACTTTTGCGTCGGCTTCGCAAACGGCGCCCCGGCAGACGCGCTCGTGCGACGTACTCGTGCGACGGTCGCCGGCGAGCACGTCGAAAGACGCCGATATCGTGCTCGAATCGACCCCGTTTCGCTTCGCCGGAGTGCTGCCAGTCACGGCGCAGAAAACGGCGAACAAGTGTTTTTTTTTTTTTTTCCTAGAATTTGTGTTATAGAAGGCACATTTGATATCGGACGATAATTTTCAACTTTATCACGCGCACCGATTTTCGTGTAGAGGTTTGCAAGTTTATGGGAATTTCTCCACTTGGAATAATGCGATTTAGTAGTACTACGAGAACTTCATGGATGTACTCAAGGGTACGGGGCAAGTCAGTTACGTCAACACCTGCAGATTTTTTACACTTCAAACTGAAAATTGTTGGTTGTGAGTCCTCGTGTGATATTAAAGGCCGATTCGCTAACACATAGAACAAAGAAAGAAAGGAAGAAAAAACGCCCGCGCTCGCTCAAGAAACCTGGGTTCGCAACAAGTGGCAACAACAAGCAACCGAGCGAGTGCGCCAAAACCCGTGGCGGCCGAACAAACGCGAAGTCCCAACCGCGTCAGCCGGGGCGGCACGGGACAGGAAAAATCACTTCAGCCGGGGCGGCGGGGCACCGAATAAACCTCGTCACCTCGTCGCAGGATAAAAGAGGAAACAAAAAGTCTAAACAGCGTCTGCTGGAGCGAATGCGTAATAAAACAACAACAACAACAAAAAAAAAACACCCGCGCTCAAGAAGTCTGCAATCCTCACAAAAGGCGACTGTGACCGAGCAGCGTCAGCCGGGGCCGTGCGGAAACGGAAAAACCGCGACTACCGGGGCGTCGAGGCACCGAAAAATCCACTTCAGCCGCGGCGAAAAAAAAAAACAAAAAGAAAGACGGAGGGGGGGGGGGGAACCACGTCTGCCGGGGCGAAGGAAAAAAAAAAACGCGTCTGCCGGGGCGAGCCCGGGTGCGGCACCACCGGGAAAACTGTGGCAAACAGACATGGCGATCGAGTGAGTGGGCCGCCAGCCAGGCTCAGCCAAAAAGTGCAAAGTCCGAACTGCGTCAGCCGGGGCGGCAAAAACCGCGTCAGCCGGGGCGGCGCAAAAAACCGCGTCTGCCGGGGCGGCACGAAACCGCGTCAGCCGGGGCGGGGCGAAAACTGCGTCAGCCGGGGCGAAAAGAAAAAAAAAACGCGTCTGCCGGGGCAAGCCCGGGTGCGGCACCACCGGGAAAACTGTGGCAAACAGACATGGCGATCGAGTGAGTGGGCCGCCAGCCAGGCACAGCCGAAAAGTGCAAAGTCCGAACCGTGTCAGCCGGGGCGACGCAAAAACCGCGTCAGCCGGGGCGGCGCGAAAACCGCGTCAGCCGGGGCGGCACGAAACCGCGTCAGCCGGGGCGGCGCGAAAACTGCGTCAGCCGGGGCGGCGCGAAAACCTCGTCAGCCGGGGCGAGCGAAAAGGGGGGGGGGGGGGGAACCACGTCTGCCGGGGCGAAAGAAAAAAAAAACGCGTCTGCCGGGGCGAGCCCGGGTGCGGCACCACCGGGAAGACTGTGGCAAACAGACATGGCGATCGAGTGAGTGGGCCGCCAGCCAGGCTCAGCCCAAAAAGTGCCAAGTCCGAACTGCGTCAGCCGGGGCGGCAAAAACCGCGTCAGCCGGGGCGGCGCGAAAACCGCGTCTGCCGGGGCGGCGCGAAAACTGCGTCAGCCGGGGCGAGCCCGGGTGCGGCACCACCGGGAAAACTGTGGCTAACAGACATGGCGATCGAGTGAGTGGGCCACCAGCCAGGCTCAGCCAAAAAGTGCCAAGTCCGAACTGCGTCAGCCGGGGCGGCAAAAACCGCGTCAGCCGGGGCGGCGCAAAAAAACCGCGTCTGCCGGGGCGGCACGAAACCGCGTCAGCCGGGGCGGCGCGAAAACTGCGTCAGCCGGGGCGAAAGAAAAAAAAAAACGCGTCTGCCGGGGCGAGCCCGGGTGCGGCACCACCGGGAAAACTGTGGCAAACAGACATGGCGATCGAGTGAGTGGGCCGCCAGCCAGGCACAGCCGAAAAGTGCTAAGTCCGAACTGCGTCTGCCGGGGCGGCACGAAACCGCGTCAGCCGGGGCGGCGCGAAAACCGCGTCTGCCGGGGCGGCACGAAACCGCGTCAGCCGGGGCGGCGCGAAAACTGCGTCAGCCGGGGCGAGCCCGGGTGCGGCACCACCGGGAAAACTGTGGCAAACAGACATGGCGATCGAGTGAGTGGGCCGCCAGCCAGGCACAGCCGAAAAGTGCTAAGTCCGAACTGCGTCTGCCGGGGCGGCACGAAACCGCGTCAGCCGGGGCGGCGCGAAAACCGCGTCTGCCGGGGCGGCACGAAACCGCGTCAGCCGGGGCGGCGCGAAAACTGCGTCAGCCGGGGCGAGCCCGGGTGCGGCACCACCGGGAATACTGTGGCAAACAGACATGGCGATCGAGTGAGTGGGCCGCCAGCCAGGCACAGCCGAAAAGTGCTAAGTCCGAACTGCGTCAGCCGGGGCGGCAAAAACCGCGTCAGCCGGGGCGGCGCAAAAAACCGCGTCTGCCGGGGCGGCACGAAACCGCGTCAGCCGGGGCGGCGCGAAAACTGCGTCAGCCGGGGCGAAAGAAAAAAAAAAACGCGTCTGCCGGGGCGAGCCCGGGTGCGGCACCACCGGGAAAACTGTGGCAAACAGACATGGCGATCGAGTGAGTGGGCCGCCAGCCAGGCACAGCCGAAAGGTGCTAAGTCCGAACTGCGTCTGCCGGGGCGGCACGAAACCGCGTCAGCCGGGGCGGCGCGAAAACCGCGTCTGCCGGGGCGGCACGAAACCGCGTCAGCCGGGGCGGCGCGAAAACTGCGTCAGCCGGGGCGAGCCCGGGTGCGGCACCACCGGGAAAACTGTGGCAAACAGACATGGCGATCGAGTGAGTGGGCCGCCAGCCAGGCACAGCCGAAAAGTGCTAAGTCCGAACTGCGTCTGCCGGGGCGGCACGAAACCGCGTCAGCCGGGGCGGCGCGAAAACCGCGTCTGCCGGGGCGGCACGAAACCGCGTCAGCCGGGGCGGCGCGAAAACTGCGTCAGCCGGGGCGAGCCCGGGTGCGGCACCACCGGGAAAACTGTGGCAAACAGACATGGCGATCGAGTGAGTGGGCCGCCAGCCAGGCACAGCCGAAAAGTGCTAAGTCCGAACTGCGTCTGCCGGGGCGGCACGAAACCGCGTCAGCCGGGGCGGCGCGAAAACCGCGTCTGCCGGGGCGGCACGAAACCGCGTCAGCCGGGGCGGCGCGAAAACTGCGTCAGCCGGGGCGAGCCCGGGTGCGGCACCACCGGGAAAACTGTGGCAAACAGACATGGCGATCGAGTGAGTGGGCCGCCAGCCAGGCACAGCCGAAAAGTGCTAAGTCCGAACTGCGTCTGCCGGGGCGGCACGAAACCGCGTCAGCCGGGGCGGCGCGAAAACCGCGTCTGCCGGGGCGGCACGAAACCGCGTCAGCCGGGGCGGCGCGAAAACTGCGTCAGCCGGGGCGAGCCCGGGTGCGGCACCACCGGGAAAACTGTGGCAAACAGACATGGCGATCGAGTGAGTGGGCCGCCAGCCAGGCACAGCCGAAAAGTGCTAAGTCCGAACTGCGTCAGCCGGGGCGGCAAAAACCGCGTCAGCCGGGGCGGCGCAAAAAACCGCGTCTGCCGGGGCGGCACGAAACCGCGTCAGCCGGGGCGGCGCGAAAACTGCGTCAGCCGGGGCGAAAGAAAAAAAAAAAACGCGTCTGCCGGGGCGAGCCCGGGTGCGGCACCACCGGGAAAACTGTGGCAAACAGACATGGCGATCGAGTGAGTGGGCCGCCAGCCAGGCACAGCCGAAAAGTGCTAAGTCCGAACTGCGTCTGCCGGGGCGGCACGAAACCGCGTCAGCCGGGGCGGCGCGAAAACCGCGTCTGCCGGGGCGGCACGAAACCGCGTCAGCCGGGGCGGCGCGAAAACTGCGTCAGCCGGGGCGAGCCCGGGTGCGGCACCACCGGGAAAACTGTGGCAAACAGACATGGCGATCGAGTGAGTGGGCCGCCAGCCAGGCACAGCCGAAAAGTGCTAAGTCCGAACTGCGTCTGCCGGGGCGGCACGAAACCGCGTCAGCCGGGGCGGCGCGAAAACCGCGTCTGCCGGGGCGGCACGAAACCGCGTCAGCCGGGGCGGCGCGAAAACTGCGTCAGCCGGGGCGAGCCCGGGTGCGGCACCACCGGGAAAACTGTGGCAAACAGACATGGCGATCGAGTGAGTGGGCCGCCAGCCAGGCACAGCCGAAAAGTGCTAAGTCCGAACTGCGTCTGCCGGGGCGGCACGAAACCGCGTCAGCCGGGGCGGCGCGAAAACCGCGTCTGCCGGGGCGGCACGAAACCGCGTCAGCCGGGGCGGCGCGAAAACTGCGTCAGCCGGGGCGAGCCCGGGTGCGGCACCACCGGGAAAACTGTGGCAAACAGACATGGCGATCGAGTGAGTGGGCCGCCAGCCAGGCACAGCCGAAAAGTGCTAAGTCCGAACTGCGTCAGCCGGGGCGGCAAAAACCGCGTCAGCCGGGGCGGCGCAAAAAAACCGCGTCTGCCGGGGCGGCACGAAACCGCGTCAGCCGGGGCGGCGCGAAAACTGCGTCAGCCGGGGCGAAAGAAAAAAAAAACGCGTCTGCCGGGGCGAGCCTGGGTGCGGCACCACCGGGAAAACTGTGGCAAACAGACATGGCGATCGAGTGAGTGGGCCGCCAGCCAGGCACAGCCGAAAAGTGCTAAGTCCGAACTGCGTCTGCCGGGGCGGCACGAAACCGCGTCAGCCGGGGCGGCGCGAAAACCGCGTCTGCCGGGGCGGCACGAAACCGCGTCAGCCGGGGCGGCGCGAAAACTGCGTCAGCCGGGGCGAGCCCGGGTGCGGCACCACCGGGAAAACTGTGGCAAACAGACATGGCGATCGAGTGAGTGGGCCGCCAGCCAGGCACAGCCGAAAAGTGCTAAGTCCGAACTGCGTCTGCCGGGGCGGCACGAAACCGCGTCAGCCGGGGCGGCGCGAAAACCGCGTCTGCCGGGGCGGCACGAAACCGCGTCAGCCGGGGCGGCGCGAAAACTGCGTCAGCCGGGGCGAGCCCGGGTGCGGCACCACCGGGAAAACTGTGGCAAACAGACATGGCGATCGAGTGAGTGGGCCGCCAGCCAGGCACAGCCGAAAAGTGCTAAGTCCGAACTGCGTCAGCCGGGGCGGCAAAAACCGCGTCAGCCGGGGCGGCGCAAAAAACCGCGTCTGCCGGGGCGGCACGAAACCGCGTCAGCCGGGGCGGCGCGAAAACTGCGTCAGCCGGGGCGAAAGAAAAAAAAAACGCGTCTGCCGGGGCGAGCCCGGGTGCGGCACCACCGGGAAAACTGTGGCAAACAGACATGGCGATCGAGTGAGTGGGCCGCCAGCCAGGCACAGCCGAAAGGTGCTAAGTCCGAACTGCGTCTGCCGGGGCGGCACGAAACCGCGTCAGCCGGGGCGGCGCGAAAACCGCGTCTGCCGGGGCGGCACGAAACCGCGTCAGCCGGGGCGGCGCGAAAACTGCGTCAGCCGGGGCGAGCCCGGGTGCGGCACCACCGGGAAAACTGTGGCAAACAGACATGGCGATCGAGTGAGTGGGCCGCCAGCCAGGCACAGCCGAAAAGTGCTAAGTCCGAACTGCGTCTGCCGGGGCGGCACGAAACCGCGTCAGCCGGGGCGGCGCGAAAACCGCGTCTGCCGGGGCGGCACGAAACCGCGTCAGCCGGGGCGGCGCGAAAACTGCGTCAGCCGGGGCGAGCCCGGGTGCGGCACCACCGGGAAAACTGTGGCAAACAGACATGGCGATCGAGTGAGTGGGCCGCCAGCCAGGCACAGCCGAAAAGTGCTAAGTCCGAACTGCGTCTGCCGGGGCGGCACGAAACCGCGTCAGCCGGGGCGGCGCGAAAACCGCGTCTGCCGGGGCGGCACGAAACCGCGTCAGCCGGGGCGGCGCGAAAACTGCGTCAGCCGGGGCGAGCCCGGGTGCGGCACCACCGGGAAAACTGTGGCAAACAGACATGGCGATCGAGTGAGTGGGCCGCCAGCCAGGCACAGCCGAAAAGTGCTAAGTCCGAACTGCGTCTGCCGGGGCGGCACGAAACCGCGTCAGCCGGGGCGGCGCGAAAACCGCGTCTGCCGGGGCGGCACGAAACCGCGTCAGCCGGGGCGGCGCGAAAACTGCGTCAGCCGGGGCGAGCCCGGGTGCGGCACCACCGGGAAAACTGTGGCAAACAGACATGGCGATCGAGTGAGTGGGCCGCCAGCCAGGCACAGCCGAAAAGTGCTAAGTCCGAACTGCGTCAGCCGGGGCGGCAAAAACCGCGTCAGCCGGGGCGGCGCAAAAAACCGCGTCTGCCGGGGCGGCACGAAACCGCGTCAGCCGGGGCGGCGCGAAAACTGCGTCAGCCGGGGCGAAAGAAAAAAAAAAACGCGTCTGCCGGGGCGAGCCCGGGTGCGGCACCACCGGGAAAACTGTGGCAAACAGACATGGCGATCGAGTGAGTGGGCCGCCAGCCAGGCACAGCCGAAAAGTGCTAAGTCCGAACTGCGTCTGCCGGGGCGGCACGAAACCGCGTCAGCCGGGGCGGCGCGAAAACCGCGTCTGCCGGGGCGGCACGAAACCGCGTCAGCCGGGGCGGCGCGAAAACTGCGTCAGCCGGGGCGAGCCCGGGTGCGGCACCACCGGGAAAACTGTGGCAAACAGACATGGCGATCGAGTGAGTGGGCCGCCAGCCAGGCACAGCCGAAAAGTGCTAAGTCCGAACTGCGTCTGCCGGGGCGGCACGAAACCGCGTCAGCCGGGGCGGCGCGAAAACCGCGTCTGCCGGGGCGGCACGAAACCGCGTCAGCCGGGGCGGCGCGAAAACTGCGTCAGCCGGGGCGAGCCCGGGTGCGGCACCACCGGGAAAACTGTGGCAAACAGACATGGCGATCGAGTGAGTGGGCCGCCAGCCAGGCACAGCCGAAAAGTGCTAAGTCCGAACTGCGTCTGCCGGGGCGGCACGAAACCGCGTCAGCCGGGGCGGCGCGAAAACCGCGTCTGCCGGGGCGGCACGAAACCGCGTCAGCCGGGGCGGCGCGAAAACTGCGTCAGCCGGGGCGAGCCCGGGTGCGGCACCACCGGGAAAACTGTGGCAAACAGACATGGCGATCGAGTGAGTGGGCCGCCAGCCAGGCACAGCCGAAAAGTGCTAAGTCCGAACTGCGTCAGCCGGGGCGGCAAAAACCGCGTCAGCCGGGGCGGCGCAAAAACCGCGTCTGCCGGGGCGAAATAAAAAAAAAAACAAAGAAAAAAGCCCGCGCTTAATCAAAAGAAAACAAAGAAAAAAGCTTGCGCTTAATCAAAAGAAAACAAACAAAAAAAGTTCGCGCTTAAGCCTGGCGGTGGAACCACCGGGGCAAACAGACCTGGCGATCGAGTGAGTGGGCCGCCAGCCGGGGTGAGCCAAAAAGTGCAAAGTCCGAACCGCGTCAGCCGGGGCGACATCAAAATGAGGAAAAAAAAAAAAAACTGCCTTAGGACACCTGCGTACACTTTCATGCGTTTGGGCATATCTCTCTGTAACACGCGCGCCCCTCGTTACGCGCGGCACTCTGTTTTCTCCGACACCCATATTTCGGCGGCATGTGGCACGCGCGCCCGTCCCTACGCACGGCACACCGCAGTGCTTTCTCGATATTTTTCTTTTCCTCCAACACCGTCATCTATAGGCTTTTAGTGACCTGTTGCTCGTGGCACAAGTTCGCTAGCTCTGACACCTCTTGCATGCGCACCGTTTTTGCGCACGGTGCTATGCCGCAAAGCACGGCAGTCGCA
>NW_027464687.1:312500-325000 GCF_043290135.1 Rhipicephalus microplus
TTTCGTGTGGCGAATTCAAAAGCCGGCCGGCGCTGCTGCAACCATTACGGTCGGTACGCATACGCCGCGGAGGGCGGGACGGTCATCGGAGCGTGCGGTTCCTCCATCGAGTACTGCGCACCTCGGCCGTCGCATCGCCGTGCCATGACCGGCCGCGCGTCAACGCGAACCGGTGCCAGCGAGATCCCTCGCCTGCAAGAACCGACCGGCAGCCTCCGTCACCCGAGGACGCGGAGGCGCTTGCCGCGGACGGCGGGACGGTATGCACTGGTGCACAGCGGACCCGTCACATCGCCAGTTCCTTGACCGACCGCCGACGCTTGTGCCGTTCCTCTCGTACTTGGCAGTCGCCGCGCGATTGTCGGGTCTCGTTCTTGCACGCTCGAACGGTCGGGAGGGCACTCGGCTGGCGTTTCGGGAACGCGCAGCCTCGCCTTCTACCGACGTAACCACGACTCGCCGTTCGCGCTCCGCCGCTCCTGTTTACAGTACTAGGCGGTCCCGCAGCGGTCGGGTCGCGCATTTCGAGCGCTTCGAGCCACGGTGCAGTGGCGGGTCGAAAGCCGACCTATGAGTGCGTTGCGCCGTTTGTACCCGCGTCCGCCACCTGGCCGACCGTCCAAGGTCGCGGTGTTGGCGTCCGCTGGGCGCAACAATTTGTCACGGGGTGCCGCTCCACATTCAGGCAGCCCCGTGGGGAAAAGCCGACCCCGCGTCCAAACGGGGTCAGCGGCAGAAAGTGTCGGGCGCAGACGCAGCTGAGGCGCTCACCCTTCACAATCCGTTAATGATCCTTCCGCAGGTTCACCTACGGAAACCTTGTTACGACTTTTACTTCCTCTAAATGATCAAGTTTGGTCATCTTTCCAACAGACCGGCGCAACCGAAAGGCCGCGCCGGACATCGGTCCGAAGACCTCACTAAATCATTCAATCGGTAGTAGCGACGGGCGGTGTGTACAAAGGGCAGGGACGTAATCAACGCGAGCTTATGACTCGCGCTTACTGGGAATTCCTCGTTCAAGGGGAACAATTGCAAGCCCCTATCCCAATCACGAAAGAAGTTCCACGGGTTACCCAGTCTTTTCAGACAGGGATAAAGACACGCTGCTTCCTTCAGTGTAGCGCGCGTGCGGCCCCGGACATCTAAGGGCATCACAGACCTGTTATTGCTCTGTTTCGTGCGGCTAGGAGCCGCTTGTCCCTCTAAGAAGGTTGTAAGGTGCTGGGAACCCCGCACCTATTTAATAGGCTAGAGTCTCGTTCGTTATCGGAATTAACCAGACAAATCGCTCCACCAACTAAGAACGGCCATGCACCACCATCCACCGAATCAAGAAAGAGCTCTCAATCTGTCAATCCTCCCAGTGTCCGGGCCGGGTAAGTTTTCCCGTGTTGAGTCAAATTAAGCCGCAGGCTCCACTCCTGGTGGTGCCCTTCCGTCAATTCCTTTAAGTTTCAGCTTTGCAACCATACTTCCCCCGGAACCCAAATACTTTGGTTTCCCGGAAGCTGCCCGCCGAGTCATTTGAGTAACTCAGGCGGATCGCTGGTTGGCATCGTTTATGGTCAGAACTAGGGCGGTATCTGATCGCCTTCGAACCTCTGACTTTCGTTCTTGATCAATGAAAACATTCTTGGCAAATGCTTTCGCAGTAGTTCGTCTTGCGACGGTCCAAGAATTTCACCTCTAGCGCCGCAATACGAATGCCCCCGTCCGTCCCTCTTAATCATTACCTCGTATTCCAAAAACCAACAGAACAGAAACGAGGTCTTGTTCTATTATTCCATGCAAGTTTATTCAGGCGACTCGCCTGCGTTGAGCACTCTAATTTTTTCAAAGTAAAAGCACCGGCCATCTCGAGGCACACAATGAAGTGCACCAAGAAAGAACCGGCATGATGTTCAGTCCGAGCCGTCGCATCGGGTAGATGCACTACTCGTCTGGAACTGAGATCCAACTACGAGCTTTTTAACCGCAGCAGCTTTAGTATACGCTATTGGAGCTGGAATTACCGCGGCTGCTGGCACCAGACTTGCCCTCCAATTGATCCTCGTTAAAGGATTTAGAGTGTACTCATTTCAATTACGGGGCCTCAAAAGAGTCCCGTATTGTTATTTTTCGTCACTACCTCCCCGTGCCGGGAGTGGGTAATTTGCGCGCCTGCTGCCTTCCTTGGATGTGGTAGCCGTTTCTCAGGCTCCCTCTCCGGAATCGAACCCTGATTCTCCGTTACCCGTAACAACCATGGTAAGCAAGTAACCTACCATCGAAAGTTGATAAGGCAGACACTTGAAAGAAACGTCGCCGGCTCGTGGCCATGCGATCAGCACAAAGTTATCCAGAGTCACCACACAATACGGGCCGAAACCCGATCGATCTTGGTCTAATAAAAGCACCCGTTACCCAAAGGGCTCCAGGCTCACTGCATGTATTAGCTCTAGAATTGCCACAGTTATCCAAGTAGGAAGAAACGATCTAAGGAACCATAACTGATTTAATGAGCCATTCGCGGTTTCGCCTTATTTCGGCATGTACTTAGACATGCATGGCTTAATCTTTGAGACAAGCATATGATTACTGGCAGGATCAACCAGGTAATCGTTCGACTGCGCGTCCGTCCTCGCCTTCGGCGGGCCGGACGCAGTCTGTGTGCGGCGGAGGCCACCTTCAGGCGCCCCAACACGCTTATTTTGCACTCCGAGATGACGGCGTTCGAGCTCGCTACGGCACAACCTTCCCGAAAGACGAGTGGGAGCCGTGCGGCAAGAAGCACGTTCATGCTCGCTCTTTTTCGTTGCATCGACTCGGTCGCGCCGTGCGGGTTGCCCAAGCCCGCTGCACTGTCGGTGGACCGGCCGGAACAAGCAACGGAGCCGAGACTGCAAAGCCGCCAGACGACGGGTCACGCCCGCGTCTTCGGCGCTTTCGCATCTGAATCGCCCGAGGACGACACGGAACACACCTCGATATCGTGGTAAAACGGCACCGTCCGACAACCAGCCCCTAACGCATCAAGCGGATGAGGCTGCAGACGACTGCCGTGGATTCCCCTGGAGCAGACCCGAGGACACGCTTGACGAGGCCGAAGCCCGCCGCATATCAGACACCCGGTCGCTTTCGCGTACGCCGCTCACGAGAACCCCCACATAATAGCAGCGATAAGTACCCAGACCTCCTTGGGCACTAATACGAGCGTACTCGAGAAAATTTCACCGCGGGTGTGCCCCGAAACGTGTGGCACGTTGAGCGTGCCACAAGTCTACGTCGCTCTCAAACCCGCCGAGGTCGTAGAATTTGCGACCCTACTCACGAAATTCCCACCGAGGATACGGCCGCAAACGTACCGCACCTTGGGTAGGCCACGAGTTTGTGCAACACTACGCTGACGGCACAGCACCGAGGTCGTGCGCGCACGCACGGGAAAATTCCGCCGCGGTTTCTGCCGAAAACGTGAGGCACCACGACTCTCCGCAAGTTCGCGTCGACTGCGAAAGACCGAAGTCGTGAACGACGTGTCCGCTACTCGCCGCCGACACGCTGGACACCAAACGTACAACGACTCGACGGCGTCGTAGAGGCCCACGACGCGGTTTTCCTTAACGACGTCTCGGCGTGGCACCGACAGGTTAGAACGGCCGACCAACGTTCCCTGTCCGCCGTTCGGCTCAGTCGAAGGGCTCGGCGACTTCGGCAACGCTGCGAAGCCGCACGGTGACGCACGCCATGTCCCCATTTTTTTTTTTTTTCTTTCTGCGTCTGCCGGGGTGCCCCTATAATAGCAGCGATAAGCACCCAGACCGCCGTGGGTCGCTCGCCCCGGCTGACGTGGTTTTTCGTACTCCTGCGGCGGTCGCCGTCAAGCACGTCCAAATACGCTACTTTCGTGGGCGCATTCACGCTCTTTCGCTTCGCCGGAGTGCCAGCACTCACTCTGCCAAAAACGGCGAACATCCGAGCGGCGGTTCCCACTTTTGCGTCGGCGTCGCAAACCCCGCCCCGGCAGACGAGGTTTGCCGTACTCGTGCGACGGTGGCCGGCGGGCACGTCGAAAGACGCCGATATCGTGCGCGAATTGGCGCACCTTGGCTTCACCGGAGTGCCGCCACTGACTCCTCCAAAAACGGCGAAGATCCGAGCGGCGCTTCCCACTTTCGCATCGGCGTCCCGAACTCCGCCCCGGCTGACGCGGTTTACCGTACTCGTGCGACGGTCGCCGGCGAGCACGTGGAAAGACGCCGATATCGTGCCCGAATCGGCTCCGTTCGGCTTCGCCGGAGTGCCAGCACTGGCTCGGCGAAAGACGACGAACATCCGAGCGACGGTTCTCACTATTGCGTACGCGTCGCAAACCCCGCCCCGGCAGACGCACTTTGCCGTACTCGTGCGACGGTCGCCGGCGAGCACGTAGAAAGACGCCGATATCGTGCCGGAATCGGCCCCGTTTGGCTTCGCCGGAGTGCCAGCACTCACTCGGCCACAAACGGCGAACATCCGAGCGGCGGTTCCCACTTAGCCGTCGGCGTCCCGAACTCCGCCCCGGCAGACGCGGTTGCCGAGCTCGTGCGACTAGCGACCGCGAAGCCGTCTCGCGACGCCGCTTTCGTGCGCGGCTCCCACTGCGACCTGGGTCACCCGAGGTCGACGAGCAAGAAAGAATGTCGAAAAAAAATTTTTTTTTTTTTGCGTCTGCCGGGGTGCCCCTATAATAGCAGCGATAAGCACCCAGACCGCCATGGGTCGCTCGCCCCGGCTGACGTGGTTTTTCGTTTTCCTGCGGTGGTCGTCGTCAAGCACGTCCAAACACGCCACTTTCGTGGGCGCATTCGCGCTCTTTCGCTTCGCCGGAGTGCCAGCACTCACTCTGCCAAAAACGGCGAACATCCTAGTGGCGGTTCCCACTTTTGCGTCGGCGTCGCCAACCCCGCCCCGGCATACGCGGTTTGCCGTACTCGTGCGGCGGTGGCCGGCGGGCACGTCGAAAGACACCGATATCGTGCGCGAGTCGATGCTTCTTGGTCTCGCAGGAGGGCCGCCACTCACTCCTGCAAAAACGGCGAAGATCCGAGCGGCGCTTCCCACTTTTTCGTCGGCATCGCAAACCTCGCCCCGGCAGACGCGCTTTGCCGTACTCGTGCGACGGTCGCCGGCGAGCACGTCGAAATACGCCGATATCGTGCCCGAATCGGCCCCGTTTCGCTTCGCCGGAGTGCCAGCACTCACTCGGCCAAAAACGGCGAACATCCGAGCAGCGGTACCCACTTAGCCGTCGGCATCCCGAACTCCGCGCCGGCTGACGCGGTTGCCGAGCTCGTGCGACTAGCGACCGCGAACGCGTCTCGCGACGCCGCTTTCGTGCGCGGCTCCCATTGCGACCTGGGTTACCCGAGCTCGACCAGCAAAAAAGAAGGTCGAAAAAAAATTTTTTTTTTCTGCGTCTGCCGGGGTGCCCCTATAATAGCAGCGATAAGCACCCAGACCGCCGTGGGTCGCTCGCCCCGGCTGACGTGGTTTTTCGTACTCCTGCAGCGGTCGCCGTCAAGCACGTCCAAATACGCCACTTTCGTGGGCGCTTTCGCGCTCTTTCGCGTCGCCGGTGTGCCAGCACTCACTCTGCCAAAAACGGCGAACATCCTAGTGGCGGTTCCCACTTTTGCGTCGGCGTCGCCAACCCCGCCCCGGCATACGCGGTTTGCCGTACTCGTGCGGCGGTGGCCGGCGGGCACGTCGAAAGACACCGATATCGTGCGCGAGTCGATGCTTCTTGGTCTCGCAGGAGGGCCGCCACTCACTCCTGCAAAAACGGCGAAGATCCGAGCGGCGCTTCCCACTTTTTCGTCGGCATCGCAAACCTCGCCCCGGCAGACGCGCTTTGCCGTACTCGTGCGACGGTCGCCGGCGAGCACGTCGAAATACGCCGATATCGTGCCCGAATCGGCCCCGTTTCGCTTCGCCGGAGTGCCAGCACTCACTCGGCCAAAAACGGCGAACATCCGAGCAGCGGTACCCACTTAGCCGTCGGCATCCCGAACTCCGCGCCGGCTGACGCGGTTGCCGAGCTCGTGCGACTAGCGACCGCGAACGCGTCTCGCGACGCCGCTTTCGTGCGCGGCTCCCATTGCGACCTGGGTTACCCGAGCTCGACCAGCAAAAAAGAAGGTCGAAAAAAAAATTTTTTTTTTCTGCGTCTGCCGGGGTGCCCCTATAATAGCAGCGATAAGCACCCAGACCGCCGTGGGTCGCTCGCCCCGGCTGACGTGGTTTTTCGTACTCCTGCAGCGGTCGCCGTCAAGCACGTCCAAATACGCCACTTTCGTGGGCGCTTTCGCGCTCTTTCGCGTCGCCGGTGTGCCAGCACTCACTCTGCCAAAAACGGCCAACATCCGAGCGGCGGTTCCCACTTTTGCGTCGGCGTCGTAAACCCCGCCCCGGCAGACGCGGTTTGCCCTACTCGTTCGACGGTCGCCGGCGAGCGCGTCGAAAGACGCCGATATCGTGCGCTAATTGGCGCTCCTTGGCTTCTCCGGAGTGCCGCCACTCACTCCTCCAAAAACGGCGAAGATCCGAGCGGCGTTCTCCACTTTCGCATCGGCGTCCCGAACTCCGCCCGGGCTGACGCGGTTTACCGTACTCGTGCGACGGTCGCCGCCGGGCACGTCGAAAGACGCCGATATCGTGCCGTAATCGGCCCCGTTTGGCTTCGCCCGAGTGCCAGCACTCACTCGGCCAAAAACGGCGAACATCCGAGCAGCGTTTCCCACTTTCGCATCGGCGTCCCGAAGCCCGCCCCGGCAGACGCGGTTTGCCCTACTCGAGCGACGGTCGCCGGCGATCACGTCGAAAGGCGCCGAATTCGTGCACGAATCGATGCTTCTTGGTCTCGCAGGAGGGCCGCCACTCACTCCTGCAAAAACGGCGAAGATCCGAGTTGCGCTTCCCACTTTTTCGTCGGCGTCCCGAACTACGCCCCGGCTGACGCGGTTTACCGTACTCGTGCGACGGTCGCCGGCGGGCACTTCAAAATACGCCGATTTCGTGGGCGCATTCACGCTGTTTCGCTTCCCCGGAGTGCCAACACTCACTCTGCCGAAAGCGGCGATCATCCGAGCGGCGGTTCCCACTTTTGCGTCGGCTTCGCAAACGGCGCCCCGGCAGACGCGCTCGTGCGACGTACTCGTGCGACGGTCGCCGGCGAGCACGTCGAAAGACGCCGATATCGTGCTCGAATCGACCCCGTTTCGCTTCGCCGGAGTGCTGCCAGTCACGGCGCAGAAAACGGCGAACAAGTGTTTTTTTTTTTTTTTTCCTAGAATTTGTGTTATAGAAGGCACATTTGATATCGGACGATAATTTTCAACTTTATCACGCGCACCGATTTTCGTGTAGAGGTTTGCAAGTTTATGGGAATTTCTCCACTTGGAATAATGCGATTTAGTAGTACTACGAGAACTTCATGGATGTACTCAAGGGTACGGGGCAAGTCAGTTACGTCAACACCTGCAGATTTTTTACACTTCAAACTGAAAATTGTTGGTTGTGAGTCCTCGTGTGATATTAAAGGCCGATTCGCTAACACATAGAACAAAGAAAGAAAGGAAGAAAAAACGCCCGCGCTCGCTCAAGAAACCTGGGTTCGCAACAAGTGGCAACAACAAGCAACCGAGCGAGTGCGCCAAAACCCGTGGCGGCCGAACAAACGCGAAGTCCCAACCGCGTCAGCCGGGGCGGCACGGGACAGGAAAAATCACTTCAGCCGGGGCGGCGGGGCACCGAATAAACCTCGTCACCTCGTCGCAGGATAAAAGAGGAAACAAAAAGTCTAAACAGCGTCTGCTGGAGCGAATGCGTAATAAAACAACAACAACAACAAAAAAAAACACCCGCGCTCAAGAAGTCTGCAATCCTCACAAAAGGCGACTGTGACCGAGCAGCGTCAGCCGGGGCCGTGCGGAAACGGAAAAACCGCGACTACCGGGGCGTCGAGGCACCGAAAAATCCACTTCAGCCGCGGCGAAAAAAAAAACAAAAAGAAAGACGGAGGGGGGGGGGGAACCACGTCTGCCGGGGCGAAGGAAAAAAAAAAACGCGTCTGCCGGGGCGAGCCCGGGTGCGGCACCACCGGGAAAACTGTGGCAAACAGACATGGCGATCGAGTGAGTGGGCCGCCAGCCAGGCTCAGCCAAAAAGTGCAAAGTCCGAACTGCGTCAGCCGGGGCGGCAAAAACCGCGTCAGCCGGGGCGGCGCAAAAAACCGCGTCTGCCGGGGCGGCACGAAACCGCGTCAGCCGGGGCGGGGCGAAAACTGCGTCAGCCGGGGCGAAAAGAAAAAAAAAAAACGCGTCTGCCGGGGCAAGCCCGGGTGCGGCACCACCGGGAAAACTGTGGCAAACAGACATGGCGATCGAGTGAGTGGGCCGCCAGCCAGGCACAGCCGAAAAGTGCAAAGTCCGAACCGTGTCAGCCGGGGCGACGCAAAAACCGCGTCAGCCGGGGCGGCGCGAAAACCGCGTCAGCCGGGGCGGCACGAAACCGCGTCAGCCGGGGCGGCGCGAAAACTGCGTCAGCCGGGGCGGCGCGAAAACCTCGTCAGCCGGGGCGAGCGAAAAGGGGGGGGGGGGAACCACGTCTGCCGGGGCGAAAGAAAAAAAAAACGCGTCTGCCGGGGCGAGCCCGGGTGCGGCACCACCGGGAAGACTGTGGCAAACAGACATGGCGATCGAGTGAGTGGGCCGCCAGCCAGGCTCAGCCCAAAAAGTGCCAAGTCCGAACTGCGTCAGCCGGGGCGGCAAAAACCGCGTCAGCCGGGGCGGCGCGAAAACCGCGTCTGCCGGGGCGGCGCGAAAACTGCGTCAGCCGGGGCGAGCCCGGGTGCGGCACCACCGGGAAAACTGTGGCTAACAGACATGGCGATCGAGTGAGTGGGCCACCAGCCAGGCTCAGCCAAAAAGTGCCAAGTCCGAACTGCGTCAGCCGGGGCGGCAAAAACCGCGTCAGCCGGGGCAGCGCAAAAAAACCGCGTCTGCCGGGGCGGCACGAAACCGCGTCAGCCGGGGCGGCGCGAAAACTGCGTCAGCCGGGGCGAAAGAAAAAAAAAACGCGTCTGCCGGGGCGAGCCCGGGTGCGGCACCACCGGGAAAACTGTGGCAAACAGACATGGCGATCGAGTGAGTGGGCCGCCAGCCAGGCACAGCCGAAAAGTGCTAAGTCCGAACTGCGTCTGCCGGGGCGGCACGAAACCGCGTCAGCCGGGGCGGCGCGAAAACCGCGTCTGCCGGGGCGGCACGAAACCGCGTCAGCCGGGGCGGCGCGAAAACTGCGTCAGCCGGGGCGAGCCCGGGTGCGGCACCACCGGGAAAACTGTGGCAAACAGACATGGCGATCGAGTGAGTGGGCCGCCAGCCAGGCACAGCCGAAAAGTGCTAAGTCCGAACTGCGTCTGCCGGGGCGGCACGAAACCGCGTCAGCCGGGGCGGCGCGAAAACCGCGTCTGCCGGGGCGGCACGAAACCGCGTCAGCCGGGGCGGCGCGAAAACTGCGTCAGCCGGGGCGAGCCCGGGTGCGGCACCACCGGGAAAACTGTGGCAAACAGACATGGCGATCGAGTGAGTGGGCCGCCAGCCAGGCACAGCCGAAAAGTGCTAAGTCCGAACTGCGTCAGCCGGGGCGGCAAAAACCGCGTCAGCCGGGGCGGCGCAAAAAACCGCGTCTGCCGGGGCGGCACGAAACCGCGTCAGCCGGGGCGGCGCGAAAACTGCGTCAGCCGGGGCGAAAGAAAAAAAAAAAACGCGTCTGCCGGGGCGAGCCCGGGTGCGGCACCACCGGGAAAACTGTGGCAAACAGACATGGCGATCGAGTGAGTGGGCCGCCAGCCAGGCACAGCCGAAAAGTGCTAAGTCCGAACTGCGTCTGCCGGGGCGGCACGAAACCGCGTCAGCCGGGGCGGCGCGAAAACCGCGTCTGCCGGGGCGGCACGAAACCGCGTCAGCCGGGGCGGCGCGAAAACTGCGTCAGCCGGGGCGAGCCCGGGTGCGGCACCACCGGGAAAACTGTGGCAAACAGACATGGCGATCGAGTGAGTGGGCCGCCAGCCAGGCACAGCCGAAAAGTGCTAAGTCCGAACTGCGTCTGCCGGGGCGGCACGAAACCGCGTCAGCCGGGGCGGCGCGAAAACCGCGTCTGCCGGGGCGGCACGAAACCGCGTCAGCCGGGGCGGCGCGAAAACTGCGTCAGCCGGGGCGAGCCCGGGTGCGGCACCACCGGGAAAACTGTGGCAAACAGACATGGCGATCGAGTGAGTGGGCCGCCAGCCAGGCACAGCCGAAAAGTGCAAAGTCCGAACCGTGTCAGCCGGGGCGACGCAAAAACCGCGTCAGCCGGGGCGGCGCGAAAACCGCGTCAGCCGGGGCGGCACGAAACCGCGTCAGCCGGGGCGGCGCGAAAACTGCGTCAGCCGGGGCGGCGCGAAAACCTCGTCAGCCGGGGCGAGCGAAAAGGGGGGGGGGGAACCACGTCTGCCGGGGCGAAAGAAAAAAAAAACGCGTCTGCCGGGGCGAGCCCGGGTGCGGCACCACCGGGAAGACTGTGGCAAACAGACATGGCGATCGAGTGAGTGGGCCGCCAGCCAGGCTCAGCCCAAAAAGTGCCAAGTCCGAACTGCGTCAGCCGGGGCGGCAAAAACCGCGTCAGCCGGGGCGGCGCGAAAACCGCGTCTGCCGGGGCGGCGCGAAAACTGCGTCAGCCGGGGCGAGCCCGGGTGCGGCACCACCGGGAAAACTGTGGCTAACAGACATGGCGATCGAGTGAGTGGGCCACCAGCCAGGCTCAGCCAAAAAGTGCCAAGTCCGAACTGCGTCAGCCGGGGCGGCAAAAACCGCGTCAGCCGGGGCGGCGCAAAAAAACCGCGTCTGCCGGGGCGGCACGAAACCGCGTCAGCCGGGGCGGCGCGAAAACTGCGTCAGCCGGGGCGAAAGAAAAAAAAAACGCGTCTGCCGGGGCGAGCCCGGGTGCGGCACCACCGGGAAAACTGTGGCAAACAGACATGGCGATCGAGTGAGTGGGCCGCCAGCCAGGCACAGCCGAAAAGTGCTAAGTCCGAACTGCGTCTGCCGGGGCGGCACGAAACCGCGTCAGCCGGGGCGGCGCGAAAACCGCGTCTGCCGGGGCGGCACGAAACCGCGTCAGCCGGGGCGGCGCGAAAACTGCGTCAGCCGGGGCGAGCCCGGGTGCGGCACCACCGGGAAAACTGTGGCAAACAGACATGGCGATCGAGTGAGTGGGCCGCCAGCCAGGCACAGCCGAAAAGTGCTAAGTCCGAACTGCGTCTGCCGGGGCGGCACGAAACCGCGTCAGCCGGGGCGGCGCGAAAACCGCGTCTGCCGGGGCGGCACGAAACCGCGTCAGCCGGGGCGGCGCGAAAACTGCGTCAGCCGGGGCGAGCCCGGGTGCGGCACCACCGGGAAAACTGTGGCAAACAGACATGGCGATCGAGTGAGTGGGCCGCCAGCCAGGCACAGCCGAAAAGTGCTAAGTCCGAACTGCGTCAGCCGGGGCGGCAAAAACCGCGTCAGCCGGGGCGGCGCAAAAAACCGCGTCTGCCGGGGCGGCACGAAACCGCGTCAGCCGGGGCGGCGCGAAAACTGCGTCAGCCGGGGCGAAAGAAAAAAAAAACGCGTCTGCCGGGGCGAGCCCGGGTGCGGCACCACCGGGAAAACTGTGGCAAACAGACATGGCGATCGAGTGAGTGGGCCGCCAGCCAGGCACAGCCGAAAAGTGTTAAGTCCGAACTGCGTCTGCCGGGGCGGCACGAAACCGCGTCAGCCGGGGCGGCGCGAAAACCGCGTCTGCCGGGGCGGCACGAAACCGCGTCAGCCGGGGCGGCGCGAAAACTGCGTCAGCCGGGGCGAGCCCGGGTGCGGCACCACCGGGAAAACTGTGGCAAACAGACATGGCGATTGAGTGAGTGGGCCGCCAGCCAGGCACAGCCGAAAAGTGCTAAGTCCGAACTGCGTCTGCCGGGGCGGCACGAAACCGCGTCAGCCGGGGCGGCGCGAAAACCGCGTCTGCCGGGGCGGCACGAAACCGCGTCAGCCGGGGCGGCGCGAAAACTGCGTCAGCCGGGGCGAGCCCGGGTGCGGCACCACCGGGAAAACTGTGGCAAACAGACATGGCGATCGAGTGAGTGGGCCGCCAGCCAGGCACAGCCGAAAAGTGCTAAGTCCGAACTGCGTCTGCCGGGGCGGCACGAAACCGCGTCAGCCGGGGCGGCGCGAAAACCGCGTCTGCCGGGGCGGCACGAAACCGCGTCAGCCGGGGCGGCGCGAAAACTGCGTCAGCCGGGGCGAGCCCGGGTGCGGCACCACCGGGAAAACTGTGGCAAACAGACATGGCGATCGAGTGAGTGGGCCGCCAGCCAGGCACAGCCGAAAAGTGCTAAGTCCGAACTGCGTCAGCCGGGGCGGCAAAAACCGCGTCAGCCGGGGCGGCGCAAAAACCGCGTCTGC